>NC_084805.1:14918396-15224959 GCF_963583255.1 Pyrus communis | reverse complement strand
TATTGGGTGTATTTATAAGTGAAATTCTCGTGTTGATTGAAGCTTATGGTAATAAACATTTAATTCTCTTCTAAATAAGGAAAAAAAATCAGGCCAGATGATATTACCTCATTCAAATGAGGATAAAGACCACTGATGCAACCTTCAGCTATGGCGCCAAGAGCCAAAACAGCAGCTTCCCTTCCTTTCCAGGTTTCATCATCACTGGTGGCCAACTTGGCCTGCAAATGTTTGAGATGTTACAACATGTATTTAAACAGTAGTATTCATTAGAAAAGTGAGAACAATTTTAGCTACCCCTTATTCAAAACCTTACAAGGCAAACAATTTTAGCTACCCCTTATTCAAAACCTTACAAGGCAATTAATCTTACTATTACATTGACCTTTATCCAATCGTAAGATTCTACTAACTAACTAAATCTACTTCCTTCATTTCCTTTTGATGAAAAGCAGGTCCAGATAGCCCTATTCTATACATGTCTATTTTCCAATATTATAAGGCAAGGCCAACCCATACAGCAATAGAGAAGCTGTACAACTACAATTCATTCTTGTTGCAAGTTGGCAATCTATTTGAAAATCTTCTTCAACTTACTTAATCATCACCTGCCCAAATACAACACAAGTCCTGCCAGTGCATTTCACATAACAGAAACTTGAAGCATAATTTTCAAATTACTTCACGAAGAGATTACGGAGAAAAATAAACATGAACATGCATGTATGAGCTAAGAAAACCAAAAGACTACTGGAACCTGCATTTTTCGGAGGGGAACTGAGTAACTTTCCAATTTAAAGATCTGTGTAATCCTCTAATGAAGAGAACCATCCAAGTTATTTTCTAAATCATCCAAATCTTTAAGAAAAAAATGGGAGGCTGAAAAAATAAAATTATTTTTATAGGAAAAAAAAGAATAAAATCTTCACAAGTAATTATTTTACTTTAACGCCAAACAAATCACTAACCTGAACAAAGGGCATCAGCGTTGGGAGAATCTCATCGCCAAACACATTTGACAGGATATCGAGAGCTGCTGCACTGCATTTGCGTAAATTCCATATACCAACAATATTATCATCCTGTCATTATCCAAAATCATGTCATTTAAAAGATTTTCTACATGCTGCCCTCATACTTAAACCCAACATCAAGTACAAAATTTTCAGTAATATTTAATGGAGTCCAAGTAATCTAACAAACAATTTTAATAAGAAACAGCAAATACTGGTGTGTAAAATTACATCATCTTCCCCGTTCTCAGATCCATGAAGGCGTGACGAATGAAACCGAGGTTTGATATCCTGCAGTGCAAATATCAGCTCCATAAATCAAGGGTGCAACTTAAGATACCAAAAAAATCATAAAACAATCAAAATACGTCTGTATGAACCTGATCACGGTCTGGGACAGATCCATCTTCCTGCAACAATGAAGTATTGCCAAATAAATATCAAACTACAACAAATGCCAATCCAAAATCACCCAAAAACATAAATTAACCCAGAAATAACCTCAGCATCAGCAAGGGACTCATCATCATCAGAATAAACCATGTTTGATAGCAAAATCTGCAGAAGTTGTACCAGGTGTGTTAAAAAATCATTCCAAAGACTCCATAGTAAGTATGGTTTATCAAAATTTGATAAAGTTCAACAAACTATTAGCTCTACCGGAATTAGGCGTGGCAAAAACTCTCTTAAGTTCTCAGACGGTAATTGAGCTTCACAATATGCAGACCTATGTCAAACCACTGAATGTCAAATGAAAATAATATACAATAACATAGGTTGAGTACATGCCAACCACAAGAAGAGATCTTTCAAGTAATAATAACAATATATAAGCAAGAAAAGTATCTCCAGGATTCACGAAAAACGAGAAACAGATAAAGCTATGGAATCCAAAAAACGCCATTTTACATATAAGGTAGTCATATCATGCTCTTCCATCATCACTCATCATCACTCATGGAATTTCATCTCCGATCTGAAATGTGGTATTTTTACAAATATCAAACATCACTCTTGTTCCTTGTCAAAAAACTACCTCCTTAGCTCACCAACCACACTAGCCCACCGCATTCGATTCTCCACCACCCATACTATTTCTCACCACTACCTCAGCCTAGTATTGATATTAACAATTAGCAAGTTATGCGGAAGAAGCTTAGATAGAGGGAGTATAGAGGCAAATAACTTGGTGTGTGAATGAATAGATACTAATTACTAAGTTGATGCTTGAAACCTAGTGTATATTGGTATGGTAATGACATCAATGTCATGCAAATGATCGAAATGTTGTCAATTCTAAAAGTAACTCTTATTTCTTGGGAGCAGAATTATTAGAGACAGCAAAAGGCTGACACATACATTAAGACTAAATAGAAAGCAGAATTATAAGAGAAGTGAAAAGGCTATGAAACGTACATCAAGACTAAACAAAACCTAATGAACTGACCCTCGTAACCAAACCAACTTTTTCACTCAATTTATGAAAACCAATGAATCATAAGCTAATGCTGAAAATATTCAATTAAGAGAGAGTACCAAAATTCACAGGCTTCAAGAGCGACTTCTTCCTCAGTGTCGTTGTTGACTTGCAGCATGTATTCAATTACATTCCTCAAATGTGGCTGCAGTACCAGGTAAGAGTCACTTCAAAGTATGATAAGGACAATGGATGACAATAAGAAAACCATGATCAGAGAAATATGAGAAAAAGATCAAAAGTAAGGTTATATATGTGTGTATGTGTTGTGATGTGTTTGTGTGCATATCTACACACACATATATATGCACACACACATGTATATACATATACACCAACCCAAAATATTACAGATAGAAGTATAAAGTAAGATGCCTGATAGAATGCATACCGGATTAATACAATTTTGTTCCATATTATACACAACATATGCATGTAGCACAGACATAATGGAAATAACACAAACTAGGGCAAGACTATAATGACAGGGCAATATGTCACCTCCAAGAATGCCGAACGGACTTCAATTAGCTGCACAAATGCTGCACTAACCTGTTGAACAGAGAAAACGAAAGCAGATGAGAACAAAGACAACTTATGAAAGCAACATTGTAAAGCCATTATAGTAGCGTTATTTGATTGTAAGACTGAATAGCAAGCAAATTAAATCGTAAATGGAAGTTAACTTTGAAGGAAAATTTTTTGATCTGAAATGTGGAACTGCTAATTCAACTTCCATGCGGTACCTTTAGCTTCAGAATTAACCCAAATAAGATAAATCGATGCTTATGCACTCACCAATTTCCTCACTTCTGAAGACGGGTCATTAGCAAGGATAAACAAACCTTGAAGATACTGATCCATGGATGCATGCAAAGCCTGAAATCAAATAGAACACATAGCTTCTACCACCCCCAATCATCAGAAAAAGGTTGAAAAGGTACCAAGAGATTTGAGATATACTTACAGCTGGCAACAACATAATGTATTGATTTACAGAACCCAAGGAAAGCTTTCTAAGCGATGCATGTGGTGATTGGAAAAACTGTGTAAAGGGAACGCAGGTTGAGCCAACCAGACCAAAAGAATAAAAAAAGATTATCAGTAAAAGTTCATATATAATATAAGTTCAGAGAGAAAGTGGGAGGGGAGGCAGAAAGTATTAACTTTAAAGTCCTTTGCAACCAAACCTTTCAGTGGTATGCGGTCAAATGCTAGAAAATTCATTTATAAGGAATAAAAACCACAAAGTTCTAACACAATACAGCAATCTTAATTTTACCTTAAGTAATCTCGGAAGGAATACGTTGATGGGACGTTCAGGCAATCCAGGTACATCTGAATCAAGCACTTGAGGTATATCCTCACATATCTGTAATACATCACAACATCGATGTCATAAAAATAAATAGGTTCTGATTGTGCCATCACTATTAAGAGCTGCAGTTAGGAGCTACTATAGTTGTTACAATATCCGTTCTTGTTAGATGCTATCAGAAGGTGATACCAAAATAACATAAATGGTCTCTATAAATAACTTCATTGAATTTAATCTGATAAGGGGTGAAGATAAAAAACAGAGGGTTTGATGCACACAAAAGCTAGAGCACAGAGTCTTTTCAAAACCACTGACAATAAGAAAGGATACTCTCTCATACCAGAAACAATTAGCCCTTTGTAGACTTAGAGCAGGGTCCTATTGAAACCTATTCTCCCAGCATGAGATGATTCAAGATAATAGAACCTCTTTATAGGGAAAAGATAATAGCATTACAGCACTTAAATTACTGCGTGACTTTGTTTAAGTTAATAGCACTTCTTGCAAGAAAGGCCAATTGACAAACAAAAAGCTGCACCTGGCAGAATCTTTTTTTCCTCAAACAGAAAGCTACAAATGTATCAAGATATGCATACAAGCAACTAGCAGGAAAACATTTGCTTATCCTTCACCCAAAATTCTTGATCAATCATGAACCCATAGGTAGAGTTGATCACAGCAGAACAACGAGAAAAAAACACTAATGTATCTCCACAATAAAGGAACTTTGAGGAAATATGCATGGGAAATGAATGTAATCATCGCGTTTACCTTGGATAATGTGTCCATAGCACCTTCCATGTGATTTAGGTCATTACTGTCTAAACAACTTACAAGAGCTTGCAATAGTTCAGGCCACCCCAAAATTCCCCCTAGCTGAACAACAACGCTTATTATGGTCCCAACTGTAGACCTGATGTGTCGGTCTGCTACTCCTAAGCAAGGCAATAATTCCAATTTTATATATTGCTGGTATGCAGGAGCCATGGAAGTATAAGCATTTTTAAGATTATTCTTCAAAAGCAATCCCGCCGCCTGTCTAACCTCCACTGATTTACCCTGTCCATAATTTACCCAAATTTAAAGTTCCGTCAGCACATAGAAACTGAAAACTGTCTTGCTATGTTAACCAACCACCATAAACATGAAATCACATTTTCTTCACAACACATGTTACCACGCAACAGGATTGTAAACTATCTGACTATTTGATCACAGCAAACAGTTTCTACATAAACAAGGATTTGTGGACAAACGTCTGAAGTTTCCAAGACTTTTCTGGTCTTGCCAGCTTAAAACCACTGTCGAAACCAAGAGAACAGAAACCAAATGCAATCAGAACAATCCGAATTGCGAAGCAAACATTCTAACCCCTAATGTTCAGCACCCATAACTTCCATCAGACCAAAACCCGCAATTCCCCGATAATCTCGAAAAACGACTATCGATTTCTAATTATGCAGTCCAATCAGACACAATATCCATCCAAATCAAATCAAACCAAATTGAAATTGAAAACACACTAACACAAACCTTACTGATTCAAATTGGAAATGAATACATAATTGCGGGGAAGTGGAGGGAGGGGGAGCATACCTCCGCACGTGTGAGAATGAACGCAAGGTAGTTATTGAAATCGGGGAACTGAGAGTAATGTTGGAGCTGCTGCCAAATCTGAGACTTGTCAGCGGAGGAAGCCGAATGCGAAATCTGCTGCTCCAGCAGCCCGCAGATCGCCGCGAATCCTTCTTCCTTGGGATGCCACGGGGCGGTCGCCGCCATTGAAATAAAGAGAGAAGGCTTTGGTTTTCTGCAACCTGGAATTTGGAAGCGCACGCAGGCTCTGGGGGTTTTGAGCAGAGAGAAGAAGAAAATGGGATTTTAGGACAGCTTGGAGGGGTTTTGGTGGGCGGAGGCGAGGCAAAGGACGATGATCTCTGTTCAAGTAATAATACATTAAATTATCATATAATTATTTAATCATTTTCTTTTGAGTTCCTTGTTTCTCCCTTTCTTACGAAGAAATGTTCTTTTCTACGTCGTTTTTAACTTTTCACTTGCACACATTTTATTGTCTTCGTTTAATTTGTTTAATTTAATGGTTATAAATAAAAATAAGTATGTAAAAAGTTAAAAATAGTGTGTAAAAATTATATTTTTATTACTCATCTTGTTATGAAAAAATTTAAATTGAATAGCAAGCTGTGATTGCTCACATCTCAATGCATTTTTTCACTTGTGAATTATTCTTGAAGAAAATATACCATCTAATCCTTGAGTCTTCACAAGTGACTTGTATGTAACTCAGTAATTTAAGACCAACACTCATGCACTCGAGGTCTCGTGTTTGAATCTCCCTCCCATTATTTATCAAAATTTAATGTAAATTATTTCATCATTTGTAAAAAAAAAAAAAATTATCGTGAGTCTTCAAACATCTTCGCTCAAAAAGCTGGTAAGTGATTCGCTTCCATGACAACGTGTTTGAAAGAAATCTCTTGAAAGGAGTTATATGCTAGCTTGCTTGAGAAACACAATGTCAAATGCTCACTTTTAAGAGCAAAACATTCTATCACAATAGTAGTACCAAATCCAGTCCACTTAGGCCTAGTAGTAATACTACTTGCGCTCTTCCCGTAAAATTGCAATTCGCGACAATAAGCACAATCAATGATTCCATAGTTAAAAGATGCATAAAAAAACGAGTAAAGAGCTCGTAATTCAACTGATTAAGAGCATTGACCCTTACAGCAGAGTTTTTGAGTTCTATTTGTCCTCCCACATATCACTATCGTTTTGATAAACATAATAAGAAAATAGAAAGGTCCAAATCTTTTTCCTTGAGAAGGGTCGGAATTTTCAGAATCACGCTTTTTAAATTATCGTACTTCTCTAATATGACCTTTTGATTTTGCAACAATTATGAATGAATTAAGTTCCAATGTTTTTGTGGAGGTGTTAAACCTAAAGAGAGTAGAATCCACATAGTTACATGCCAAGCACCACCAACTCTCAGACACCTGTCCTTCAATCATCAGGACATAAATGTAATCGTATTAAGCAATGACTTTTCCCACAAAATATAAGACATTCAACTCTGCTTAACGAACAAGGAATATATAGTGGCGGAGGATTAACAGTGAAAAGTACGATTGCCAATCATTTGGTCTAACGACACTTAATCTTCACGTTATTTGAGGATGTTCTGAATGCAAATCTCATAGTGTTGAATAGAAACGAAAAACAGTGAAACAAATGGAAACCAAAGTGAATCATGAATTGATACAATACAAAGTGTACAATGATTTGTGAAATGGCACAACATGAAACCTCAAACTCTGTTGAAGTGAATCAAAAGGTCATATCTCTGATTATTAACCCCACACCCAATTCACAATGGCGACAGAAATAATTCCGTCCTAACCTTGAGAATGTAGAATGTTAGTATACAAGCACAAACTTCAACGCTAGTCCCGAGCTCTCAGTAACTAATGTGATTTATTACAATGGCAACACACCAGTTAATACACTTCTCTTGCACAATCTTGAGACTTGAGGACTCCCCACGACTTCCCCGCAAATCCAAGAATTATAGTATATTAGCCTGCAGGCATGTAAGAGTTCCCTATTTGTAAGTTTTCACAAATAGATTTTGGTTAAGAGAAATGCAGGCCCAAACAACCGGTTTCAAATGCCTTGAGCAACCTTTGCTCCAATCATAGGGGGAATGATAAGCTTTCCCTTGCCACGTGGTACCTGGATCCGTAGGCAAAAGCATATTGCTCCTATATATATATATGATTAGAAATTGCTTGTCATGCACCTTAAAAAATGTATTTGGAAAGCACAACCTATTTTCAGAAATAAAGTAACGAAAATAGAAACCGGGCTCCAACTGGAATATATATGAGTTAATGGAAATTATAGGTGGTTCTTACCATTTGCAAGATCATGAACCTTGTAGTGCTTTTGGGATCATCACACTTTCATGCTTATGAATACTATTTTTGCTTCTGCCCAGCCTACATTAGAGAAACGAGACAAAGACTGAGAACTGATGTAATAGAAAGTGCAGGTCACGATTTAGAAATAATAAATCAAATATAAAACCGCTGTCAGAGAAGTGAGCATCTGCAACTTTATTGTCCTTTTAACACTACAACTACATGCAGTATAACAGTCCGTGAATGATCCAGTTAATTCACAATATATTCTGCTTCAAATTGATAAGATGCAAAATTGTATAACAAAAACATCTAATAACAAAAATACAACAGCAGTGACAGTACAATCAAAAGATAAGAGAGGTAACTTTTCTTTTCGACAAGTAAAGAAAAGAGGTTATATCCAAGCTTTTGGATGCACGTTCTTAATGTCACATTAACATGACAAGTGACATTTTATTAAGTCTCATCATGATAATAGCAATCTTTAGATTAGGTATAAAGAAAAGTTGACCCGAGTCAAACCTTTTTCAGTTTCTGCAAAACAGAATCTTCAAACGATTGATATCCAGCCCCAACCAAATGGTTAAGTCGATCAGGTTCCTCAGGCCTCTGAACTGGTGGAGCATCAGTCACTGACACTGGTTTAAGAGGTATAACCAGCAATGGATTAGAAAGATCACCTAACAGAGTTCCCGTTGCAGCAACCTACAAATAGTAAACCCATCATAAGTAACTAGCGCATTAAGAAAATAAACGTTCAAATTAAAAAGGACAAATAAAAAAATCGTAGCATACTCACAGCTGCATCTTTAGTCGCCATCACAACAAGAGCCGAACCTCTCTTCTTCTTGCCCCTGATGACAATATCTTCAACCTCGCCGAATACCGAGAACAAACCTCTCAACCTCTCTGCCGTATAGCCTTCACCAACATTTTCCCACGAAACTTTAAGCATCTTCTCCTCATCCAACCCTACCTTTGCACCACCCACATTTCCGTTGCCAACTCCAACAGTCTCTCTCTTGGGAGCAAAATCAGTTGCCGCCCCTTTCTTTGCATGCTCCTTGCGTATTCTCTCAATCTCTTCTTTAAGCTTCCTAGATATTCTCTCCTCTTCTGCTCTATCTCTGGCAGCCGCATCCGGAGCAAAGGCAGATCGTTCTCTTGCTTCAAGATCAGAGACCATCCTCTGTCGCTTGGAATCGCGTTCCAAATGGCGGCGCTGCTGGTCTCTCTTAACTCTGAGTAAATCATCAAACAGTTTCCTGGCCTTCTCATCCTTGAGTATCTCATAGGATGACATGAGACTCTGGAAGTTGGCCGGGGCATCAGGATCATCGGGCCTCTTGTCAGGGTGCAACACCAAAGCCTTCGCTCGATAAGCCTTTTTAATATCATTCTCTGTAAGCTTGGAGCCTTCCTCGCCGGAAGGTAAACCAAGAACCTTATAGTGATCAACGTCGACATCCATATCTAAACCCTAATATCACAGTATTCTGTTAGGGTAAGAAAAGACAGCAATCAGTAAATTTGTCTGATAATTCATAAAAATAAAAAATAAATTAGAAAAATTTACACCAACGGAATTGGGGTTTTTGCACTAAACCCTAATATATTATATATAAGGAACTAGAAGAACAGTTTCCAGCACAAGGCAATTGGATAAAAAATCGAGGTCAAACAAGTAAAATCGACGGCATGAAAAACCACAGAAAATGTACAGAAATTTTAGAAGCAGCAATTTCTTTCAAACACTTAGTTCAGAACTTTACCTTTACCGAACGCGTTTCGAATTGGAAATCGGAGCGCTCTCCTCCGACCTCTTGCTTCAATTGTTGAAATCCCCAATTTTACTTTCAGCTAGAAAATCCAAACCCTAATTTGCCTTTACCCTCTCGGGTCAATTGCGCGTGTCGTGACTCGTGAGTACGTAATGAACGTGTGAAGTTCTTGCTTTTAATCTGAGCCGCCCATCAAGAGTGTATCTGTGTAAGGCGTGACGGAATGAATTTGAGCCATGAATTATGTAATGAACCGGATCGATTTGGGATTTTGATTCGTCCGGTTCTTGGCTTTGCCACTAGAAAGTTGAAAATTGACGGGTTATACGACGTCTTTATTAGAGAGATGCAATATATAATTTTCTATCTTTCGGTGGATATGAATAATTTATATTTGTGATTGTAGAGCTTTTTTGCCCCAAAAACAAAGTGATTTTAAGACATTTTGCATCTTCTAATATACTTTTCAAATAAAAAACATTTTCTTTTCTCGTATCTAACACGTCTCAACTCTCAATCTTCCTTACGAACTTTATAGTCTCACACCCTCCACCAACACTTTTAATTATCGTTTTCTCTTTTGAGTTTATTGATGAATTTGCATACAACGGTCGAGTTTGAGGCTTGAATTGAAGTGATGATGAGACATACTCAAACCAAATAAAAATGATAGGACTACACTAAATTTAACCGAGAATGACTATTTTATTAAGTTTGGTTTTTTACCTTGGGGTGAAATTGTGTAGAGCATCCAAGTGTCATTAGTATGGAATTCTCACAAAATAAAAGCAATTTTTATCATCAATGATTTTTGAAATTGACCTAAATTCTCATTTTGGTTTCTCAATTTCAAGATCCATCATTGACGTCCTTGAAATTGTTCCTTGGAAATTAATTTGTTGTTATGTTAAGATTCCATTAGGTATACTGACATGGTACACATGTGGGGTTTACAAGTCCAATAATACGATGGCAAATGGAATCTTAAAAATTATTTCTCTCAAATGATTTAAAGTTCTAAATTTATAAAAAGAAATAAAAGAAAAATAAACAAATCTAAAACTCGATCGGCATTGATTTTCATTGGTGTGGGACTAATCTTCTCATTAGGGGTTTGTCGGGGATTCAACCCTAAACACGTTATGCCCTCAATGGACCAGACAAGTGTTAGTTATACCTTAGTGGACTTACAAACCTCTATTTTGCAGAGCGCCCAAGAATTCCACAATCATCAGGCCTTGAATCCCATTTTGCCGCCAAATGGCCTTAACATGGAAGTCCTTGATATACAATCGGCCTGCTTGTCAGTCTCTGCGCTTGGCGAAAACCACTAAACTATACTTGAGACGTTTGTGTTGGGGAGCATCATTTGCAACGACCTTGCAAAATGCTCCCACATCGATGTTGCAGAAAAGATATCACTCTACTCCAAGGTTTAACAAACCTAGATGCCATGGTCTACTCCTTGTGAGCCTATAAATAGCCAAGCCTCCTTCCTTTTTCAGTGAATTGCTTTCTAGCCACAGTTATACAAACTTAGAATTCTCTCCTAACTTAGGTATCAGAGGCGCTTTGGCAAACACTATACCGGTGTTAGTCATAACTTCATTTATCTCTTTGATTTTGTCTTGCAGGTTTCTTGTCAATTCAATCTCTACGAAAATTTGCACAAGAAATGCCTCTAACTACTGTTTAGAATGGAAAAGGAGGCACAAACGTTTCAAAAGGGTATGTGTTCCTCTTCCAAATGAAAAGCAACCTTGTATTTCTAGGCCTAATATGCCTTCCACTTTGAGCACGTTTTCTTCTTCGTTCTTCATTTTGTCACTCTTGGATCTCTAGCAACCTCATCATGTTATAAAATTGGTGATTGATCTCTCTTTTTTAAAATCTGTGGATTGAGATGAAAAAAGAGGATATAGGTGACTGGTGTGAGTAGATGGGGTGGGTTAGAGGGTTTTTGTGGAAACATCTAATGAAATTAAAAAAATCAAATAAGAACATATGACCTGACGTGAATGTTTGAAAATTTTATCAAGAATTTGAGTAGAGATTTTATTGGACAATGACACATGACAGGCCAAGAGTAGTTAAAATCTCTTCGAAAATCTTAGGTGCGTGGAGAATAAGACCAACAAGGCATTAAAAAATTAAAAAATATATGGTTTCTCAACTTTTAACTCAATTGGAGCAATGATTCATCAACTAAAAATCCATGATACATTTGTTTCAACTCCGTTAGAACTTTCATCAAAATGAGTCATGTGTTACGCACGTGAGACTAAATCAAGGGGCAAATATGAGAAACCAAATGACAAAAATTGTAGCAATAATCCCTTAATTTTAACCCAGTTGTAGAAATGGTCATTTCACCATCACTCATTTTGATGGAGTTGACGAAAAAGACCATAGTTGCACATTTTGATGAGTTAAGGGACTAGTCATTATGAATTTTTAGTTGAGGGACCATTTCTTCAATTGGGTTGAAATTAAAAGGCCATTGCTACAATTTTCTCTATTGCCTATGGTAAAATGGGTGGAGTTGCACAAAGACCAAAACTTTTTCAATGTGAATAATAACAAAAATGGTTAAAATGCTCTTAAAGAGTGTCATCGACGTAGTTTGAGGTTGTTTTGGTTTATATTCTTGCTTTTAATTTTAGATGTGCATGGAATCCAAAGTTTCATAAGAGGCCAAATCAACTAATTACTCAAAAAACCACCTTCAAGTAAAGGATAAACTTTTCATTGTGTTGGGAACACAAGTTGATATATCAAGTGTTATAATACAATTGGTTAAATTTTTTTTTTTTGGTGTACTGAGCCATTTTGCTAGCGCAGTTAAAAGTTTACTCTCCTCTCCTACTCACACCATGTTTGGATGAAAAAAATAAACTAGGAATTTGACAAAAATCAAAATTTATAAATTAACTGCATCAATTTTCTTGTTTGGATTCATAAATCTAGAAGTTTAGAATTTCTGCATAGAAAAAAACCTTGACATTTGGGACGTCCAATTTATATTCTATGTAAATATGTATCGTTTCTAAGTTTTTATTAGTCAAAGTTTAAAAATAAGAAATTTCGTTTTCAAAGTTCATTATTATTTAAAACTACATTAATGAAACCTTATTTGTCAACTAAAAGAGAGTGAAAAGATATTTTTGTCTTCTACCACAAAAGTAAGGATAGTAACATAATTTCAATAAACAAAATTTTGCTTTTTTTTAAAGCTCACATACATGTAAGTTTATCATCTCTAATTAAAAAAAAAAAAAAAAAAAAAAATCCTCTCACCCTCTCTCTTCAGTTCCTAGTTCTCTCTCACTCTCTTCCTCTCTCCTTCAATTTTAACAACCAAAGGAAAAATTTCACACTTTATATGTGAGCATGTACTATTTTAGATTAACCAAACAAAAAAATTCACAAATTATAAAAAAAAGAAAAAAAAAGAAAAAAAAAGTTTTTTCTATTTCTGTAAATTCCTTAATAAACTTAAATTTCCTGGTCCAAAACAGTGTCGCTTTTTGTGTTCTCCGGGTTACTTCAATCCGAGCGAGTTTTTAAATTTCAGCTCTTTCTCTAATCAGGATACCCAGAAGAAAAAAAAGGAGCTTTCTTTAAGGTAAAACCAGAAAAAAGGAGCTTGCTTTCACGCTCAGGTGGCATCTGCGGCTGAGATTTGATCTGGGTTGTGAAGTTTCAAGCTTTTGGCTCCAATCCCTTGTAATTTATTAACCCTTAGATACTGTAAAGTTTGAGTAAGTTTATATTTACCACCCAAATTGCGGTTCTTTCTTATTTTTACAAATCCTGAAGCTTCTTTTACTGCAGAGAGGCTCCAACCACACCATCCTCAATTTTTAAGTCAGTTTTCACAACCCAATATTTCGTTTTTCAGTTTTCACAAACCAAACTTGAATTGCAGCCGATAAACTTGATCAATTTAGTGAGTAACCCAGATCTGGAATTCGCTTGGATTCGATTTGTGTTCACCAATTTATTTGCAATATGTTTGTTAATCTTAATTCGTGTTTTGAGGGTTTCTGGGAAGATAATGTATGCATTGTGCTGCAGTTATGAGAAGTTGTAGTGATTGATTATGGATAAAGAGAGTCCGCGGTCTGTTTCTTTTCGCACACATCGTAGAGGCGAAAGGAGTAATTTAAACCAACATAGTAAAGGTAAGCAAAGCCTACCGTCGCCCCGTTGTGAATTGTATCATGTTAAATATTGAGGCTAAAGATATTGATGTGGGTTTTTGGTGTAGCATTGATTTTCGTATCGACGAAATAGATATTTTGTTTAGCACGAAAAATGTGAGTAAGTTGTTTGGTGGTGCAGATGTTGAAGAGGGATTCCCTCTGGGAAGGGTGACGCAGGATTATCCCATGAAGATTGTTTGGAAGAAGGGCTTTATTCGATTGGTTCTTGTAGGTGGCATTTTGTGGATGCTACTAATTCTCCTCGCGTCATTATTTCATGTTTGGTCCTGCCAGTCTTCTATCTCTTTCTTCTCAGGTATCGTAATTTTTCTTATGGAACTATGCATGAAGTTCCTTGGGTTCTTTGTTTGAGTTCATGCTTTATAAATACAGAGCCTTGTATGTTTTTTGTTGCTGTTTGGCTCAGCCCTGATGCCCCATTTTTGAAGTAGGCTAGTTGATTGGTGCATCTTGTTCCAAAAAATGAAAAGTCCTGTGTTTAAATTTACTGTTTTTGGTATTCATACACATCTTATCGATACCGAACAGTGGATTTTAGGTATTCTTTGCCTACCATAGGTGGTAAAACATTCTTATTATGATTTTTTTAATTAAAACTTAATTATGTGAGTCAGGGATAACATATTTTAGTAAGCCTGTAAAGGTCTGGCTTGAAATTGAACAAATGCTGAAAGTATTGTTATTGTTGGTTTAAACTTTCCTGCAGTATGAGGGGGCGTAGTTGTCAACTTGTGAGTATCAAATAGTTCCTGATGTAGTATGGAAATCTTGTCAATATTTATTAGTACAACTTGCAATAGGTACTAAATACAATTTTATAATATTGTTAGCGCATGCTTGGTAAATAAGGTGTCTGTTATTTAATTTGAGGTAAACAGATACATGTTCTTAGTAGTTTGATCCACTTGAATTGCAGCTATGTGTAACAAAGAGAGCAAGGTCTTCTCCATGTTAGACTCCCTTGGGTTTGTACCAAAAGGACAATCGCAACACCGTAAGAACACTAAAATCTATTTTCATTGAATTATCGATAACTTATTTAGTTTTATTTAATAATGTTGTTTTGTTTTCATCTCAAATAGGCTGTCCGATTCCTGTTGTCAGTGATCCTGATAAGATAAAAATTCCAAAAGGAAGAACTCCCGATGAAATTGTCAAAAACTTAACCTACGTTTTAGATGATGAGATTTTGCCTGACGGAACTCAGTCGTCCCCACTATTCGGAGGACATCAAAATTGGGCACAGAGAGATGAGAGTTTTAGACTAAAATCTGACATGAACGTAAGGGCAAACATCAATACTCTGTTATCTTCAGTCAAAGCATGTTCTTTAATTATTTGTTTTCGTATCAGAAGTAAAGGAGTAATGGGGCCCGACTTCCTTAGCACCTTCTTATAAATAAACTATGGTTTACAACATGTTTAGAGTATGTTAAAATAATTGAAAATAATGGTGGTGGATATGGAGAAAATTGTCCACTTAATGTTGTGTTTCCCTTTCCTATGTATAGAACTGTTCTTTTTTCTGTCTGTTTAAGGGGTGTTACTTTTTCCATTCTCCATTGTGAGTTGGTTAATGTTTATATCCTGCAGTTGCACTGTGGTTTTATTCGAAACGGTGGTGCTGAAATGGCTCCTGCAGACATCAAATATGTCAAAAAATGTAGATTTGTGGTTGCATCAGGCATTTTTGATGGTTATGATGTACCCCATCAACCTTCAAATTTAAGTCCTCGTTCTAAGAAGCTCTTCTGCTTTCTCATGGCGGTCGATGAAACATCTCTTGAATTTATCAAGGGAAATGTGACAGTCAGAGAGGATAATGATGGGGGAAAATGGGTTGGTATCTGGCGTCTTGTTTTGTTGAAACATCCGCCTTACGATGAGCCAAGAAGGAATGGGAAGGTCCCCAAGATATTAACCCACCGCTTGTTCCCTAACGCCCAGTACAGCATTTGGATTGATGGTAAAATGGAGCTCATGGTTGATCCATTGCAAATTTTAGAAAGGTAATAAATCGACTTTTATCTTTCTCATTCTACATATTTGTTTGTGCACATATAGCTATAATCAAGGAAACTAAATTTGATGTGCAGATATTTATGGCGTGGGAAGCATACATTTTCCATTTCTCAGCACAAGCACCACCACAGTATATACGAGGAGGCTGATGCAAACAAGCGGAGAAAGCGATATGCTCGACCTCTTATTGATCTACACATGAAAATTTATCGTTATGAGGGTTTGGAGCCATGGGATCCAACCAAGAAAACCGTTAGTGGTAAGAAGGAACACCATAGATTTTTTGAGTTGTGTAATTTGTTAGTTCTGTTTATTTGTTTCTCCTCTGCTTCAAGTTACAGGCACATGCCAACAAAGTTAATGCCTAATATTATCGACATATATACTGGTACAACACTATTTGTTAAAAATATTGATGGAAACTATTGTATGCAGATGTACCAGAGGGTGCCATTATCATAAGGGAACATACTGCGATGAGTAATTTATTTAGCTGCTTGTGGTTCAATGAGGTCCACCTCTTCACACCAAGAGACCAACTGAGTTTTGGTTATGTTGTGTACCGGTTAGGGGGGTTGTTTAAGTTCTTTATGTTTCCGAATTGTGAGTACAATTCCCTGTTTGTGTTGCATCCACACATTAGGGAGCATTCTTCTCGTATAGAGTGGGTAACAAGTTGGAATCAGCTCAAGGGGAATGGATCTATTTCAAATAAGGGTAAAGATTGGGACCAAGCCAGTGCGAAAAATGGTTTGGTAGAGAGTAGGGGAGGCTTAGGCTTGTGGACTCCTTACCCTGCAAATCTTGATTCAGTGGTCCTACCCCCGGTAGCAAGAACATCAAAAGCTGGCTGAGGGGTCAATTGGATCCATTTGGTCTTGTGAACTTATTTTTAGGAGCTCTTCCTGGTTCTATTTTTTCTGTCATCCCAGAAGAGACTCGAACAGTATATAGAAAGCAGAGGAAGTGGAAGAAGAATAGTGGCATCGGTCTTCTAAATTTCTGGAACGTTACAGAGATGATTAACAAGGAAATGTGCAGCAACCTTTTCGGTACCACTAAGACTCATACTGGAAGTACAATGTGTACTCATTCGATACCATTTAAGTTCCGATGGTAGAAACGGAAGGAGAAAACAGATTAGAGGAGTATATTTATATTGTTTTATTTTGTATGAGAAATTAAAAAAAATGCAAGATTGATTCGTTATGGTGTATCTGAAGTGAGTTCGTATCTGAGCATCTACCAATTTTTGCCTTGTTCCCTTTGTTTTCTTGTCTTGGAAGGCATTAGTCTTGCACCAGTGGAGAAAATATAACTCCCATACTACCCAGGTTCTCGTCTTTTGTAGTACTGTTATAATTGCTGTGCGTAACGGCTTCTGCTTACAAGCACTTTTGCTAGAATTTTCTTTTTCTCTAAGTAAGGCAATAACATCGTAACTCTCTAATTTACGGGGTTTTGAACTAGGGTCCAAGGAGGCGTACACACACCTGCCAACTAGCCTAACTCACATATGCGATGAAACTTTGTTCTAATGGGGAAGAAGACCAACAACCTTCTATTGATTTGGTGAGATCTTAACAAAGGTGCAATGAATACAAAAACTCTCATTTTATTTCAGATATAATTGAACCAAACTTGAGCATGTTCGCATGTCTAAATACACAAGACAGACATAAAAGTCCGAAGAAAATATTAAATAGAAAGCCAAAAATGACAGATTACAAAATAAATAACGGTCCCGAAACAACGCAAATATATACTACTGCAAGTGTAAGGGTCTTTAGATCCTAGATGGCCCAGACTGTTCCTGAAACTTTCGCTTCGGGAGAGAAGATGCATAATCAAACCACAACCGGGTGACAAGCTAACAAATGAGACGCGAAAATACAAAGCGCTACAAGATCTCCAAACGTCCTCATTGAAAGAATTATGGACTAGTCGAGAACTTTTAGGGACTCGAACAGACCGCAACCTTTATTACGTATGCCGGTAAAGAAGAGATGCAACCTAGGCAGGCAGAGAATCAATAAACGAATTGCAGAGCTCAACGATGGCTAAATAGGCTGAAGAACTTCGACAAATGAGGATCTATGAACTCCATCAATTAGCTGCATCTCTGCTGTAGAACAGGTCAAGGGTCTTTGCAGGTATACGGTGGAGAAGCTCACGAGGGAAGATCCGCAGCAATGTCCATGCCAAATCAAGGGACTGGAAGATGTTACGGGTGTCATAAGCTCCTTGGGACACAAACTTCTTCTCAAATTTGTCCAAAAACTCCAGGTATAGCTGTGTTTCAATCAAACGAAAAAATCACATCAATTTCTTCCATTAGGCTGCTTGTTAATAAACAGAAGCACTCTTAATAAGAAGAAGGAAAGGTAAGAGACCAGGTCCTCTGAAGAAAGTGCTTCTTCTCCAACCACAGCTTTCATTGCCTGGACATCCTTCCCAATAGCATAATTTGCATATAACTGAAAGTTAAACAATGCACAAGTGGGAAACATTAGATGACGTTACGTGAAGACAGATTCAAAAAAGATACTACAATGGAATCCCAAACAAACCTGATTTGATACATCAGAATGATCCCGGCGAGTCATCCCTTCACCAATAGCACTCTGCAATTATAGCCAACAATTTTACTTAAACCCCCATGACTGTAGTAGGATGAAAACCCCCTCTCAATCTTTAGAGTTGAACTCAAAGTATCATATTACCTTCATCAGACGAGATAATGATGGGAGGACATTGATTGGTGGGTATATCTGCACAGGTTAAAGAACTTAATGGTTATTTTCAATTCATTTATAAACTCCACATATCTGATCGTTACCACTTCTTTGCACGTTGTCCAAACATAGAGATCCAACTTTCTAAACGCATTATTACCTACCTTGATTTAGCATCAAGTTAAATCGGAGTTTTTTTTTATTAATGGATTGATACAGCAACCACAACCAACAATTTCATCAAATTAAACCTTGATGAAAGAAGTCCAAAGGCCATGGAAAGACAAAGACAAACAATTAAAACCATGGTAACTTCCCTTAAAATTAAACCATGCCGCATGTTGTATTGTGTTTTGCATGCTGAATGCATGGACATGGTAGTGTCTATGTTACCATGGCCATAAGCAGATACTCAGACCTTCTTGTTTATTAAGTTAATACCGTAACAGACCCATCCTAAGATCATGACAGTGAATAATCCAATGACACATGATAGAAGTTTAGTTACCTGTCTGTTGTGGAGCTGCCTGTCAATGTATATCTGTCCCTCGGTAATATATCCCGTAAGATCAGGAGTGGGGTGGGTAATATCTGGCCAGACAAAGAAATTGAAGATTGTGTTAAGAAATATCATTTGGATGCACGATATGCGAGACCATCAATGTGTGACAACAAGCATTACCATCATTTGGCATAGTTAGAATCGGAATTTGTGTAATAGAGCCCTTTCGCCCTTCAATTCGTCCAGCACGCTCATAGATTTGTGCCAGATCAGTATACATGTACCCGGGGTATCCACGCCTTCCAGGCACTTCCTCTCGGGCAGCGGATACCTGCAGTAGCAATACAGTAGTTTTTGTTATGGAAATTATGCTGAAAAGTAGTATAACAAAGCAACAATGTTTTTCAAGTTCATATAACATTGAAGTCCTATTAAGTTTCTGCACATCTTAGATATCTGCAAACAATCACAATAAGAAAGAAGATGAAATTGAGGCATGTAATTTGTGAATTCATAATTAGAAACATTTTCACGTTACCTCACGAAGAGCATCAGCGTAAGAACTCATATCTGTGAGAATGACAAGAACGTGCTTCCCACATTCATATGCCAAATATTCTGCAGTAGTAAGAGCAATACGAGGAGTAATAATACGTTCAATTGTAGGGTCATTTGCCTGTAGAAGAAATGGTAAAAAACACACTTAGGGCAAATAGAAATCTCACAAGATATTTGAAAAGGAAATAAATCCACAAAACATTTATGAAATGCTCCATATGTTCACTTCAAAATATACCAGATTCAGAAAAAGGGTCACTCTCTCCATTGAGCCATTTTCCTCAAAATCCCGTTTAAAGAACTGTGCAGTCTCCATATTTACTCCCATAGCTGCAAACACAATGGCAAAGTTGTCGTCTTCTATGTCCTGTAATTTCACAATGTAGGTTAGTCACCTGAATGCCAGAAGTATATCAAGAAGGCACTACTAATACACGACAAATCAAGCACCTATCCATGTACAAATAATCCATTAACTTCAAACGCAAAAGGAACCTATTACTCTTACTTATTTTCTCACTGTTGCTTTGTTTTGTTTGCAATTACTTTTTACAAATTTCTATGAAAATACGAAATCTAAAAACACAAAGTGGCCCAAATCAAAACTCCTAGTGAAGGATTCAAACTATTTCGAGCAAGCTGAGCAGGCTCTTCTCTAGTACTTGCTCATTTAACTAGGAATTCCAATGTGCTAGCATCATCAAGATTACTATCTTATCAAATGATTAAATGTAAATGAATTTCATTTTGAAATCAAAGATATTTTGCCATAACATTCTGGCAATTTGCAAAATAATGTTGCACATGCATTTAAGACTGTCGGACATGAAAATAGTAGATATATGTGAGCTCTGCAGGCTAACAAATATTTAGCATAAAGTGTACCCCAGCATCAAGAAGACTTTCAGATTTCTCCAACCGCTTGACCAAACCAGCCTGGCGACATATCTGAGCAGCTATTTCATTATGAGGAAGACCAGCAGCAGAGAAAAGTGGGATTTTTTGTCCTCTAGCAATGGAGTTCATGACATCAATTGTAGAAATTCCAGTCTGAATCATTTCTTCAGGATATGTTCTCTCACTAGGATTAATAGAACTCCCTGGAAATGGCATACAATAGATTGACACACATGCTAATGCAATGAAACATGGAGCAGAACTTATTATCATTGAAACAAATAACGCACCAGATATGTCTAGGTAAGCCTCAGGCAAGATAGGGGGGCCATTATCAATGGGCTTCCCAGAGCCATTAAAGATTCGCCCAAGCATGTCCAGTGAGACTGGAGTTTTCAAAACCTGACAAATATGCAAGGGGAAGAGTCAAAACAGCATAACTGGTTCTTTGTGTTCATGTCAGAAAATATATGTTATTCTTGATTCCGGAATACAACGAATGAAGAATATAATTAAAAGGTTTAATACCTCTCCTGTAAATTGCACAGTAGTGTACTTGTTGTCAATTCCAGATGTTCCTTCGAAAACCTGGGCAGCAAATAAATCGATTATGTACACGGTAAAAATAATAAGCACATTCCAGAAAACCTAATGATGCTATTATTCAGAAAGGTTAAGACAATCATAACAACTGCTGTCCCAGAAGATGCACACAAAGCCCCAAGACTACAAATTCTCAAAATTATGCACCTATGCAAGAACACAGCAAAACCACAAGAAACCAACAAACAATGCTACACAGCAGTCACCTGAACAATAGCTTTCTCTCCATCAACTTCCAGGACTTGACCGCGTCTAGTTGTTCCATCTCCCAAACGAATATTAACAATCTCCTGAAACTTAGGTCCCTGGGGCAGTTTAAGAGAATATATTAGTTTTGGGTTCTGAAGAGGATAAGAATCCTCATTGAGAAAGCTTAACAACATTTTAAATGAGAAAGAGAGCAGATAACCAACCTTAACTTTTTCAAGGATAACCAGAGGTCCGGCCACACCAGACACAGTTCTGTACTCTGCAATGTCAATGTAAGGGGAAAAATGTCAAACTTGACACCATTAATGTAACACCATAAAACAATCATTGCAATGCTAACACTTTCTAGCAGTACATATTTGAAGAGTTGGACATTGACTCATATTGATTCTCATATTGATTCCATTACGACTAATGAGTTTTGACAGAAAACTGCATGCACACTATAGCTATTACCTCACCAATTTACTTCACCGTCCACCACAAAAATATGAAATAAACCAGTTCAAGACTTACCCATTCCAACCTCTAGGTTTCCCTCGTCCATGTCGTGATTGTTTTGTGAAACAGCCATTTGCAAGCTTCATGCAAAAAAAAAAAAAAATTATCACAATTACAGACAAAAACCAGTAGAAGTCATCCAAATCAACTACGAATTCTGAAACCAATCTGTAAGATGACAACTAATACCACTTCTTGAGGCCAAATTTCCAATTAATCCAATCAAATGAGTGAAGATTTAGATCATCGCAATACAATTGTGCTTAATTATCATCAAGTGGCACGCAGATTAATGAGAACATAAATTGTCCAACAACCATACTTTTCAAAGTCTTTTACTTTCTGTTTGGCCACTGGGAAAATAAATGTAACAATAGGGAAAAAAAAAAAAATCAGAAAAACAGAATAAATCACTGAATTGCATTAATTCAACTTGTCTAAATACTTAACACAGTTCAGTTAACAACGATAACTATAATCTTTGACATTCCGCTCTTCATTGCCTTCAATTTCCTCGGCAACCAAACAAGTCTCAAAGTTGGATTCAAACAAATCAAAACTAAAGATAAAAAAAAAACAAATCCAATTGCTGATTCCAATACTTGGTTAAAATTAACCAAATTTGGATCTGCAACAACAATTCGATGGACGCGGACTTCAATCACGTGAAGTTCGCGCCCTCTGCAGTCGACGATCAGATGGTTACAATCAAATTGAATCAAGGAAACTGCGATCAAGCGGCTGAGAATTGCGTAGGGATCTGAAAGCATACCTACTTTTCGATCTGTTGCGCCCGGAGCCAAGCGGAAGAAAGAGAGAGAGGAGCAGAAAGGAAGAGGAGGAAGAAGAGGAAGCCGAATAAAAAAGAGTGAGATCTAAATATCTGATTGACTAAAAAAAAAAAAAAAAAAATTAGATAATCAATGACACAGAAATAGTTATGAAAATTAATTACGAATGACAATAGATAAATTAGTATCTTCATAAACCACGTTTCAATTGATAATTGTTTTCTTTTAGAAAATTATTATTGGTATTTTAAAATTTTTATTTTGCATTTCAAATTTTCTATAAGAGCATTTCCACCTCTCTATAAATCATCTATGGGATAGTGGATTTATTCCCCTCCCCTTCCCCAAAAGCACCTCCAGCCGTCTCAATCTATTGGGGTCTGGTGGAGGCTCGCTCCTCAGCCAGGCAATTAACCATTGCCCAGCCTTTAAGCCATGTGACGCAATGCTGACATCATTAGCAATTTTTGGGTTATGCTCTCTTATCGAAGCAAACGTCTAATCGAGTAACTCCCGCACATAATCTTCGACCACGACAAGCGCTGGGGCTTTCTCGGAATCATCGTTGAAAACATCTCACCTGGCTTGTCACCCTCGTCTTAAAAAGTTTTGGTCTTTTGACGCCGAGATTTCGGTTTTAGATTGGAGCGAGCTTTGAGGTCAGGTTCCAAATCAAATTTTCTCGAAGAAGCATGGCAAGGAATAAAGAAGAAGAAGAAAAGGATCGAGAGGAGGTGGGAGACTAAGGAGAATTTTGAAGTGTTGGGGCCTAAAAATGTTACACACCAATCCAACCAAGTCTTAAGGCCCAATTGTCACAATGCCTACATTCAAGCCCAAATACATGCCAAGGCACGAAATCGACGAGGAATATATTTACAAACATGCCATGCTACGATGATTAAGCCGGATACTCACACCATGCTTATACCTATTCATCATGACATGCTTCCTCATGCTAATTACTGCTATGCTAAGCCCAAGTCACATATTCGGGGCTTGTCAAGTGGATTGTGGTGTGAATAGTTATGAAAAATTATTGGGCCTATGTGGAATAAGGGTCATGGAAGACTTTGGGTTGCTTGGGAGCCCAAAGATTGAAGCTATACCCTTTGTATCTCATGCAAGCATCATTGAGAAAAAATTAGCCTAGTTTACCCATTTCCTTAGCAAACTAACTCCCGTAGTTAGGGCTAAACTAGATTCATGCATTAAATGCATGTTAAGTCCAACAAGTCAGACATTTAATGTTGATTTTCCTTTCCTAGCCTGCAAAAACAACCAACGCGTGAAAGCCATGAGGCGCGCTACCAGAAGTAGCGCCTACGGAAGGTTGCCCTGGAAAAGCCGCATCTATCTTACACCAAAATGAGAATAATAGGAGGGCTAGGGAGAAAGAGAAGTCATAAAATGGGAGATTTTTGAGGAGTAACACATAGGGAGATTTTTGAAGAATAACACAGAAGGGGATTGGAAGAACACAAAGAGAAAGATAGAGATAACATAGTGAGAGACAACCACCCAGGAAGAAGCCCAAAAACATACTCCAAGCCTCAAGCATCATCATCCATGCAATCTTAGTAACTCTTGTCGATGCAAATTCTGTTGTCTTTAGTCTTGACAAAAATGCACCTACAAAATAATCAACATCTTTGATCAAAGACCTAAGCCTCATGCGCCCACAAGGTGGGGGGGGGGGGGTTAGGCCAATGGAGCTTCGATGTCTAAGTCAGTTTCTCTAAGAGAGTAAGGTGTTTAGGGCTTTTTTAGGGTAGCAAAAGCTTCTGAAATTTGGTAAAATACGGGGTATTTATAGGGGATGGGGCCGGTCATAGTGTTAGGGTTTTACCCAACACATGACTGCATCCTATTGGCCAATGTTTATGGAGAAATATTCTCAAGATATTAAATAGGAAATAATATCTTGAGATAATGGAGTAATTATCTCTAATTGATTTAAATTACTTGCTTGATTAGAGTTAATCTTCAATTGGGAATGTATTAAAGATAGGATTTAGGTAATTAATCCTTATCTTTAATGCTTTGACTTTTCCTTGCCAGGGGCAGGTGAGTTGTGGACAGTCGTATTTAGCTGCTGAGACATTCAAGGGTGTGAGCTGCGCGTGGGAGTATTTAAGGAGCTTGCCCATTTAATGAGGGCAATTTTGTCTTTCTAAAGCAAAAGTCCACGTGTCATCTCTAGAATTTTTATGATTATTTTAGGCTCCACAAATGTCCTCACACCTACTGGGCTGCACGCAGGAAAATGATAGTAGGTGTAGAAATCCCAAGCTGCATGGGCTTGTAAAGTTGTTTCCCAATTTGAACTTGATCTTCTTTCTTGATTTGGAGATAAACTTCTTTTAGGAAAAGGAAACCAATTGCCTCTAATACCTATTTAATTCTGCCTTACGCAGGTGATTAAATAAATTTGCAGAACGATCATCATTCCAACAAGGAAGAGAGAAGCCAGAGGAAAATTTTCCCCCTTCCCTAGCTTTCTTCTTCTCTTACCCTTGCAAATAGTCGTTTCTCGTTATTATTCATCATTTTTGTGTCGCACCAAGGTAAGAAAAATTTCAATTTTCTTCTTCTTGAACTTTTTAGAAGTCTTGGGACTTGAAGAATTGGCTCGGCAGAGGCCGAAGATGTGCGAAACATATGGCAAAGGTGTCATGGGGCTACTGCGCATAGTGGTGCGGTGTGGGAATTGCTAGTGTGGGCCAGGTGATCGACTTGGCTTGGGTCGAGGTGGCTGGACGTTGGGGTGTACGGAAGCTGGCTTGGGTTGGGCCTTCAAGGCTGCTAGGCAAGAGCCCGTGCATGCAAGATGTGAGAGAATATGAGAGATTAGTGTGGGCCAGCTCTTCGGTCATGGTGGCTTGGGCTGAGAGGGCTCGGCCTGCTTGGGCTTGTGCGCGAAAGGGAAGGGGAGGAAAGAGGCACGGGCCTCATTCCACTTTGGGTTGAAGCGGCTTGGGCCGCGTGTATGAGAGAGAGTGAGGGATGTGAGTTGGACCATGGGGCCTAGCGTTGGGACGCTGGGCTTACGGTCCTTCATATAGATATATTTTTTTTGTCTCCCTTCTCGTAAGCTGCCTTCTAACTATTTTTCTTTGTACTTTTTGTAGAGATTTTAAGATGTTTTCCTTTAATCGTAAAAGTGACGAGTATTCTCCAGCTTTGTACCATTAAGGTGGTTGTAAACGCAAAATTCTATAACGAATGAAATGAGAACATGTGTACAAAATATATTTGTATTGATTTGAATTTGTAGGGTTACAATCTCTGTTTACAATTTCCCTTCGATTCAATCTTCAAATTTGATGTAGATGCATAAGTTGTTGATCTAAGGATTGCGATGAATTGATCTCGGACGAACGATTGAATGATTGCTTCAAGTTTTGAGCTTAAAACAATGCGTAGATAATCTTCACCTCAGGTTGAGTTGCGGCTGTTAATGTAAAATTTTGTTGATTCAAGGGTCTTGGCGACTTGATCTTGAATCAAACTTCGTTACAAGTTTTGAGCTTGCAACAAAGTCTTGAAGGAATCAGCACAGATGCTTGTTCATTCTTCAAGAAGTGCTTTGGCTTTGGTCGACAGAAAGCTTCGACTTAGGTTGTGCGTTATTTCTAAGAGAGCTTTGACATCGTATTAGTCTTCAAAGATTTGTGTAGAGGTTCTTCTCAATGTGCCATTTTCGACCCCTTTGTGTGTCTTGGGTCCTTGAACTTATATACTTCCAAAGCCATGCCTTTGGATGGATTTGGCCTTGATTTATGTCTTGATTCTTCCATGAGAGAATTTAGGCATATTTTGAGTCTTAATTTTAGCCACCTTCCTCATATTGGCCGAAATTTATAGGCCTTGTTGTCTATTTGTGAGCCATCTTCAATTCTTGCTTGTTTTGTGAAGATGCTTTGGCTTTCTTTCCGATTTTGAGATATTTTGGGCCCCTTGCCGATTTTAAGGGGGATTTTCTACTTTCTGCCAAATTTTGGGAATGTTTTACACTTCCTTTGCTTGATTTGTGCCACATGTCATTGATGACTTGTCCATTTGTGATGAGGTATATGCCACGTGGAGCTTTGTGATGCATCATTTGTATACAACGAAATTTACATGTCTACAGTGGTTCTTCTGGCAAGGTGGGCTACTTCAAGGCTGCACATGTCAAGATCAATTCCAATGAGTTGTTTCGGGATTTTCTTGAGGTGTACAAGCATGCGATTCCGTCAAGGGTTCGCGTCAAGCGGGTGAATGATGATAACAACCATGAATCATGCGGCGAAGGTGCCACTGCTAGGAAGAGGGTTATCAAATTCCATCCATATTACTTCATGTTGGGGTTTACTTTTCCCATGCTGCATTTTTTCCAAGAGGTGATCTACTCCATGAAATACGTGCCTGTTCAATGCTTCCCGAATGTAGTTTGGGCAATGGTAGGGTTCTTGAACTTAAGCAGGTTTTTTGATCTTGGCTTGACCATAAATGAATTTTGGTACTTCTTAAAAATTAGCCACAAGAAAGGCGTGGGGTAGCTGAGGTTTCGCCATAGACTGCTTGATGCTTCCTGCAAAGGGAACCATAAGTGGGTGAGAGACACTTTAAAGGTTAGTGGAGAGTGGGAGTTTGACTCTTCTCCTGATCTGCGTGTTTCGACTATCTTTATCAGTGGTACGTGAACAGCTTTGTTCTTAGCCTGCTTGAGATTTTGTTGAGCTGCTCCATGACTTCACTTTACTGATCGTCCTTCTTACTTTATGTAGATTTAGAATTTGGCTCAACTCAAAGAACTTCGACGAATATGAAGAAAATGCACATCGCTTTGGACATTTCTGCTAAGTACCGTGAGTGGCGCAAGCTACTTAGTCATCTTCGTCAGGAGAAAGGTGGGCTACCCCTGAAGGAATAAATAAAGCAGATATAGGATGAAGTACTTGCTCGTCCGATCACTACTGTAGAGCTTGCTGCCAATGAAGGTGGAAAAAAGAGGTATTCCTTACCTGCTTGTGAGCCTTCGACCGAGAAGAAGCTAAGGACTTATTTTGCTGCTCGCAAGGGCTCGTCAGTTGCTGAGAAGCTTGTGAAAATTAGCCTCAAGGGGACGAAAATGTTTGTTGAGTTTGAGCTTGTGAAAGTTACTACTTCGAAGGTGGCTATGATCATTACTAAAAGGATTGCCCAGCAGAAAGGTTCGGTGGTGCCCCCGGTGTATGGGTTCATGTCGAAGTGTGCATTGGGAGCTAAGTCTGGTTCGGCTACTGAGAGATTCACCGCTATGAAGAGCAGGAAGGTGGATTCTGCTGCTAAGGTGGTCCCTGGGCTTGTTCCTCTTCTTGTTACGACTGATTCGTTTACTGAGAAAGGGAAATTTTCTCGTACGGGCAGTTGTGAGAGATCCATTAAGTCAGATGCTGGAGAGTTTCCTGAGGTTTGTGCACTGCTGAAGGCTAACCTGTTTGAGGATGTTGATGCATGTGCCAAGTTAGTTGACAGTGTTAGGAAAGTTGTTATCCGCTCAAACTCTTTTACGAAAAGTCTTGCTTACTCAAGGAGGTTCTCCCTAGTTGTTACAATGAACAAGACTTTGATCCTGCAGCTAAGTTTACACGTGTTGACCAGGATGCCATTAAGTGTGCTAAGGAGGCCGAAGTGGCGTTGAGGGCTCAGCTTCGCTCGGCTACTAAAAAGATCAAGAAGCTTAAATCTAAACTTGCTATTTTGAAGGGGTATGATGTCTCTACCCCCACTTCTATGTAACTGAAGACCGCTCATCAGGAGGTCAACCATTTGAAGACTAAGCTTAGTGCGACTCAGGCGATGTTGGAAGCTGCAGAGAAAGAAGTCAGTCGTGTTTCACTGATGGTCAAGGATCTTCAGAACTACAATCTGCTTGCTTTGCCAAGGACGAGGAACTGGTCTTCATGCATGCTGAAGTGTCTTGTCTCAAGGATGTTGCCAGTAAGCTTGAGTCCAAGGAAGTGGATTTGCAAGGTGCGTTGTCTGCTAGTGAGAACCTGAACAAGGAACTGGATAAGCTGCAGAAAGCTCACACTGTGTTTATTGAGAAGAATGTGCAGCTGAAGAATGAGAAAGAAAATCACGAAGTGGTGCTTGGTTCTTATCAGGCCGGTTTCTACAAGCTTGGCTATGTAGACCATCTTCTAGGTAGGCCATCGGATTATGAGTTTTCAAAGAAGGACTTTGAGACTTTCTCTATTTCTCTAGTTGATTTACTTGACTTCTTGTTTGAGGCTACCTTTGGTGGAGCAGCTAAGGGTCAGGCAGTCCAGGCCATGGTGGCTAAGGATGAGCTGATGAAAGCTTTGGCTGCTAAGAGAAATGCGGCTGCTGAAAGCATGGCAGTTGAGGGGCCAGTGGTTGCATAGGCTGCCGACGACTAGTCTTTTTGCTTAGACTTGGGAATTTTCTTCTTTTCCTTTTTGTTCTGCTTTATTTGAACTTTGTTGGCCTTCGTGTCGGTTTATCAATTTGCTAGAAATTTAATAAATAGCTTTCTTTGCTTCACTTTAACCTTTTGTTTCGCCGTCTTTTGCAAAACTTTATAGTAGGACCAGGACCGGTGGTTAGGTGAGCTGTTTCAATGAAGCAGTCGATTCCACGTCGTCACTTAGGTTCTAGCTTCAACTTTGGGGCTCAAGGGGCTTTACTTGTAAGAGGAAAAAATAAAAGATTTCTAACTTAGAGAGTCGGAGGTCAGATACATACTTTTTGTAGAAAGCAGATGAGTCCGCGTAGACGCTTATAGTTATATTTCAACTTTAGCGGCTGCACGAGCCTTAGCCCTCATGAGGCATGTTGCGAAGTTTTAACTTACAGAGATGGCAGCCAGACACTTGCTTCTCGTAGAAAGCAGAGGAAATCCGCGTAGCTGCTTATAGTCGTACTTCGACTTTAGCGGCTGCACAAGCCTTAGCCCTCCCGGGGCGTGCTACAAAGTTTTAACTTATAGAGCCGATGGCCGGACACTTGCTTCTTGTAAAAAGTAGAGGAAATCTGTGTAGCTGCTATAGTTCTACTTTGGCTTTAGCAGTTTCTCGAGCTTGGGGCATGTTGCAAAATTTTTAACTTATGGAGCTAGCGACCGAACACTTACTTTTCGTAGAAAGTAGAGGAAATCTGCATGGCTTCATGGTTGTATATTTCAGCTTTAGTCTCTGCAAAACTTAAACTGTAGACTGTAGACCGTTGACCGAAAACGCTGCTTTTAAATAAGTAGACGAGTCTGCGTAGTTATAGCAAGTGTAAGTCTCAGCTTATAGATTGCCTTGGGCTGCCAGCCATTGGGTTGTCTGCTGGGTGTCTTACTTACCGAAGTAAATGACCTGCGTGACCACTTTAGGCATCGTCCCTGGCTCTCGGAAGCGTTTTAAGCTTAAGGTGCAGGCAAAATCACGCCTTAAAGGCCATATCCTTCCAAGTTGTAACTTGATTTCGCAGATCGCTTAACTAGTATTGCAACACTTTAAAACCAAGCTACATTCATAAAGACTTGCACGTCAAGGATGAACCGTCTAGTCACATTAATTATTTCATGGGCAAGAATCCTGCACTTAGCGTCTTTTTCTGTTAGAGACCCAGGTTCTCGCAGAATTGAATCTTTCAGTTGGCTAAGTCTTTTCTAGGAGAATGACTATTGTGGCCAATTATAGGAGTTGTCCGGCTCAAGTAGTCACTGCATTCAGGGGAAACTGAGCAGTCGTACAACCCATCCATATCTGGATATTCTAGATTAGTTTACCTTATCCTAATTTGCTAGCACATGCCATGTTTGCACGAGCAGGGGTGTTTTCTGTTGTCATAAGGATGGTCAGTTTGTTTATGCATTCGGCCTAGGCTTGTGAATAATTCCTTTAATCTTCATTGAAAATAGAGAAATGTATTGACTTTGCTTATAAGCAGTAATAGCATAACAACTGATAATCCTTGGCATGTGAGGTCTTGTTCGTCGAGCTACTTGAGTCTTCGAACTTTATTTGTCTCGAACAGGGTCTAAGGAATGGTGGGAGGTTATACATAGTACTTTCCCAGATTGTAGGCATTCCACTGATATTCGATCTCTTTGTTGCTCATAATGGTGAGGGTGTAGCTGCACCTTCCGCGTACTCGGCTGATTTTGTATGGATCTTCCCAGATGGGAGCCGTCTTTTTGGAGCCTTCTTGGTGAACGATGATGAAGGTTTTTCTGAGGACTAAGTCTCATGGCTGGAATTGCCAGATCTTTACCTTCTTGTTGTAGTTAGAGATGAGCTGTTATTGATAGGGTGTAATGCGGGTGATAACCTTAATTTGCTATTCCTTTGTTAAGTCTAGATTTATGGCCATCTCTTTCTCGTTCTGGTCAAAGTTCGGCAGTATAATGCTGATGCTTGGCACCACAACATTGGGAGAGATGATTGCCTTAGAGCCATACGCCAAGGAGAATGTAGTTTCGTTGGTTGCTCATCTCTAGGAGCTTGTCTGGCCATTTTCTCTTCTTATCTAAAATGGAATTCTTGAGGTAGTCGAGGATGGTTTTGTTGGTCACCTTGACCTGCCCATTGCCTTGCGGATACCGGGGCGTCGACATATGTTGCTTGATGCTATATTTTTTGAAGAACTTCACCAAGTCTTTACCCACGAACTACGGACCATTGTCTATGACGATGAAGTGAGGGATGTTAAAGCGGCAGATGATGTTCTTCCATATAAAGCGCTCTATGTCTGTCTAGGTAGTCGTAGTCATGGGTTCTGCTTCGACCCATTTTGTGAAGTAATTGGTCGTTACGATCATCATTCCTTTGCCCCTAATGGCAGGCAACATTGGTCTTAGTCATGTGTTAAGAGCTTTTTGTGCTAGGAAGCGGCCTCTAGAGTGGTTTCGACAAAAGCCTTGATGGATTGAGTTAAGAATCTTCAGGTCGTCGGGAGGAGATAGGCAGCAGAGATGTGATCCTGAAAATGATTTTCAAACAAGTATGCCGTTCCACATGTAGTAGCATGCTGCATTTATTTGGAGCTTTCTAGACTTCAATCTGTCTGCGGAGAGTGCTCCATAAATTATGTAGTCGATGATGGGATCTTGCCAACTCGAAGTTGTGTTGATCTGCCCCACCCCAACTACTGGTTCCTCATCTATGCTATATTTTTCTAAGTACTCTACTAGGATGGAGCGCCTTAGCTGATGGTCTAAGGCAGAGCTTAGGCCTGCTAGTGCGTCTGTGTGGGCATTTTCTGCTCGAGGTATCGCGCCATCCTTGGATGCTTTTCTGTGTACTCCCTTGAGGTTTGGTAGGTGATCAGCTGGGAATTTGAATAGATCGCGAGCTTTTTCATCGCTAGATCATTCGCCAATCGGAGACCTGCTAGTAGGGCTTCATATTTTACTTTGTTGTTTGATGCCTTGAAGCTCAGAGTGATCGCCTGCTCGAGCATTGAATCATCCGGGGTAATGAGAATTATACATGCTCCCGATTTCTGATAGTTGGATGATCCATCGACGTGCAAACGCCAGAAATCTCCTGCAGGTGGGGTTGGTGCGGCTATGGTGTGCTCAGCTGCCTCTAGGGCGCTTTCGGGCTGAGTTGCTGTGTCCTTCAGGCTTGGGGTAAACTTTGCTACGAAGTTTGCCAATGCTTAGGCCTTTATTGTTGTGCGGGTTTGGTATGCTAGGCCGTATTGGCCAAGTTCCAACGCTCACTTCATCACTCGTTGAGAAACATTTAGACCATGCAAAAGTGATCGTAGTGGGTACTGGGTCATGACGATGACCGGATGCCCTTAAAAGTAAGGTCTGAGCTTCCGAGTTGCAACAACTAGCGCCAAAATTAGCTTTTCAATCTTCAGGTATCTGGTTTCTACATCAAGGAGAGCTTTGGATGTATATAATACAGGCAATTAGGCTCGTATGAGGGCGGAGCTTACTGCTACTTCTGATACCGCCAGATAGATGTACAGGTTCTCTGCTGCTTCCGTCTTGGATAGTAGTGGAGCTGACGTCAGGTACTGCTTCAGGTCCTGAAATGTTTTCTCGCACTCGTCGTCGTATTTGTCCTTATACGCCATTTTAATTGCCTTGAAGAAAGGCTTGCATCAGTAGATGGATTGCGAGAAGAAATGATTGAGTGCGGCTGGTAGTCTGGTCAAACTTTGGATCTCCTTCAGAGTTGTGGGAAACTTCATGTCCATGATCGCTCTAATCTGCCTTAGATGAGCTTCGATTCCTCGCTGAGTTACAAGTACCTTAAGAATTGGCCTGAGGAGATGCCAAAGGTACACTTAGCTGGGTTGAGCTTTATTTTGTGCTTTCGGAGGATGTCAAAAGTCTTTGTCAAGTTGCCGATGTGGTTTGATCATTGTTTGCCTTTCACCATGATGTCGTTGATGTAGACTTCCATGGTTACTCTGATCTACTTCTTGAACATCTTGTTTACGAGTCGTTGGTAGGTTACTACTGCGTTTTTGAGGCCAAAGAGCATGACCTTATAGCAGTATGTGCCTCGCTCAATCATGAATGCAGTTTTCTCCTTGTCATGTTCATGCATGACAATCTGATTATAGCCGAAGTATGCGTCCAAGAAGTTGAGCAACTGGTTCCTGGATGTTGAGTCAACCAGCAAGTCAATTCAAGGAATCAGGTAGTTGTCCTTAGGGCACGCCTTGTTGAGGTCGGTTTAATCTATGTATACTCTCCATTTGCCCTTGTCTTTTTTCATCACTAGCACGACGTTGGCCAGCTATGTTGAGTGCTCCGATTCTTCAATGAATCCAGCCTCCAGTAACTTGTCAATCTCCGCCTAGATAATCATTACTCGCTCGGGTGCGAAATATTAACTTTTCTGGATCATATGTTTAGCAGTGGGGTCGACGTGCAACTTGTGGCAAACCATCGTTGGATCAATACCGGGCATGTCAGAGGGTGACCATGCGAAAACATCACGATTTTCCTTAGGGAAAATCGTGAGTTATTCATTTTCTGTCGGGCTCAAACGTAAGCCAATCCTAGTCGTCTTTTTCGGCTAGTGAGGATCAAGAATGATGTTCTCGGCGTCATCTTTGGGTTTCCATCTTGATTCATTTTCTAGGGCATTATCGACCTTGACGCCATCTTCTTGACCTGCCTGCTGTAATTGCTATTTGGTGGAGGTAGAATCGTCTTTTTGCACTTCAATTGCTACTGCTGGGGTGAAAAACTTCTTCTTTGACTCCTTAATAACATATATTATGCACATCCAATACATGGCCTGGTTGTCTTTGATCTCTCTAACTGCTCATCCCGGGATGCAAAATCGGATTTTCTGATACTCGATCAGGTCACAGCTCAAATTTTCACTAACCAAGGTCGACCCAATATCCCATTATGGGGAGATGGGTCCCTGACGATCATGAAAGTCTGTGATGAGACAATTGGTGGGCTGGTTATGTCGAATGTGATAATGCCAATTTTAGTCGAGGTAAGTCCGTTGAATCCGATCAAGACTTCCACTTTGCATCTGATTTTGCTTTCCAGGCCCATCTTCTGGATGACTGACAGTTATAGGATATTGATTGAGCTGCTGTTGTTCACCATAATTCTGTCAACAATGGTATGGGCCAGTTGATGATGCGAGAATTATACGCGCACAAATTAAACCCTATTTGTGACAATTGTAGTAATGATGTAAGTAGGGATCGTTCTAACCGGGGATTAACTAGGGGTGCTAATCTATTTTGAATTGACTTGAAAACACAAAAACTAAATGTAAATACTCTTAACAAGACTACTATGACTCAGAATGGCTTTGAAAAACTCAAACTGCCTAAAACAATCAAACTGACTCAAATAGAAACTAGAACTTGATTTAGACGAATTTGAAACTGTTTATGACTCCAAAAGCTTAAAGATATAAAAATAAAACAAATACGAATGATTAAGACTCAACGAAATATGGGGGAAATGTGTTTGGACGATATTAAATTAAATGGACAGAATATAATTAAAGGCAAAATGTAAATATGAATGTGATGAAAATATGGATGATGGAATAGCCAAGGGGTTCTTCTCCACATATGTTACACTTGCATACAATATTGATTCTCAGTTGGTCTTTCGATAAGTTGTGAAACTCAACACCCCGGGTTAATTAGGTCCGCTTAAATTAACCGTCAAGTTCTCCTCAAGTCAATGAATTGGATGGGTTAGCGCAACGCAATTCACCACATTCTCCAAAAGTCCTTTACGTGAAAAGCACAATAAAGATACAATCAAAGATCATTAAGCATTATGAAAACTATAAGTGTTGACGAGGCATTCGTTACTATGATGAGCATGAAACTAGTGCCAAGAATTCATTTAACGCGATTGTTTATAATCAACCTCCACTACTTGTAAATATAAGTTCATAACGATTAGGTGAAATTCACTTATATTCTAGCGTCATATTTATGCATGAAAATTAAGCGCGCATTCTTAATAAACATTCATAAATAAGTTATCAATCAAACGGTTAAACAAATTGAATCCACAACTTATGAAATTCCAACGAAAGTTAATCAATTCATATTGCAAATATAAACATAGTTTCGAATCACCCCCTAGCTAAAGGGGGTTTAGTTCCTCATAAGTTTGAAATCAAAGAAACCCCTAAACATTCCAACAACTCAAACGTGAATTGTATGAACGTTTAGGCACTCTTCTCTTCCATTCTCATACGTACAAAACAAAGAGAATTAAATTTAAACTTTGAAATCAAAGAAACACCTAAACATTCCAACAACTCAAACTTGAATTGTATGAACGTTTAGGCACTCTTTTCTTCCTCGTTGTTGTAGCACAAGGTCTAAGGTGAGCTTTGGGGATTATGTGAAGTGTTTTGGAGGGATGGGAAGTGGTTGGATAGTGGCTGCAATGGAGGAGAAAAACTGCACAGAAATGGAAGGGGATTTGCGGCACAAGGGTTGTGTTTGTGTTATGTGAAGTGTTGTGAATGGAATCATGATTTGGTGAATGGAATGCAAGGGTATTTATAGGAGGAGTGGAGATGTATATGGCTGTTTGTTTAAGGTGTTTGTGGCTGCAATGATGAAGAGTTAGAGCTGGAAATGAAAGGGAAAGCTGGAAAGGTAAATGAAATGCACGGCATAGAATGAATGGTGCTGTTTTTGTATGTGAATGCATGCTGGAATTGAAAGGGAAAGCTGGAAAGGTGATGAAATGCACGACATAGAATGAATGGTGCTGTTTTTGTATGTGAATGCATGCTGGAATTAAAAGGGAAAGCTGGAAAGGTGATGAAATGCACGGCACAAAATGGTTGTTGGTGTGTGAATGCATGTGTTGAATGATTAAAGTGTATGTGGGTGAATATGTAGCTGAAAATGCATGTGAATGCATGCTGGAAATGAAATGTGAAGTCACGGCAAAGGGTGAAGTGGATGTGAAATGGGAGTGCATGTGTGTGAATGTGATGAAAATGCATGTGATGCATGGCAAATGGCTTTGTTTATGTGTTGGCATGGGAATTTCTGGTTCTAAGGCTTTGTTTGCTTGGGCTAGGCCCTTTGTTTTATGTTCTAAAGTGCACACAAAGCTTCAATTTTGTCCAACACTTTGGCTCCAAGCATAAGTTATCCATTCTTGGCCCAAAAATGCTCCAAAAGGCTCCAAAATGCACTTCTTTGCTCCTTTAGCCCTTAGAACCTGAAATCATACGAAAATGACTTAAAACACTTAAAGAACTAAGAAACAACAACATAAATGCATGAAAACAAGCTAAGTAAGTCGCCTAAATATGTTCCTATCAGTTGAACGAAAATCACAAAGGCGTCGTCGTGGGGAAAGTCTACTCCCTCAACATCCTGCTCGGTGAAATTGACGATTGGTCCAGGTACAACATTTATGGCTTGAACTTGAAAGACTGATCTTGCTTGCTGCATCTTCCTCTTCTTGGAAGTGTTGGTGGGCCCCAGATGCTAGGATTCGACAAAGATTTCATTGATTCGGATCGTTTTGGCTGGGGGTTCAACATCCACATTGACATTGGCATTTGCTTCTCGCCTTGGCCAGGCAACTGGCTTGTCGACATACTGGTAGCACTTGCCTTCCTTCATAAGTTTTTCAAAGCATTTTATCCATGTGGTGCAGTCATTGGTCGTGTGCTTAGGACTTGTGTGGAATGCGCAGTACTTTGTCTGGTCCATCTTGGAGGTGTCCCCTCTCATGGGTGGTGCGACTTGAACCACGGCTTGTCCTTGAGGTCGTGAAAGATCTGGTTGATCGGGACTGAGAACTTGGTGTACGTCTTAGGCATTGTGCCTTCCTTCATCAAGGATCGGTTATTGTGTTTGCTTCTTGGCTTGTTTTTGTCGTTGAGCGGTTTGTTGCTCGCCTTCTTTTGAGTCGGTTCTACGTCTTTGCGCGACTGCTCATGCGATTTTTAGGATCACTTGGCATCATCCTAGAGGGAGTGTTTTTTTGCCAGAGCATAAGAGTCTGCCAAGGTCAAATTCTCACCCATGATCAATTCTCTGGAAAGTAGGTGATTTGTTGGGAGCCCCTTTCAGAAGGCTGAACATGCAATGCTATCGTCACATCTGAAGATCTTTGCCTTCTTCGCCTTGAACCTCTTGACGTATGTGCAAAGTGACTTATTTGAGTCATTCTCCATGTTGAAGAGATGGTCAGACTTTTTCTTGATCAAGCTGTAGGATGAATATTTCTTAGTGAAAACTAAGGAAAGTTCGCTGAAGTTTTCGGATTGATCGTGGCGGTAAGTTGTGGAATTAGTTTTACGCCTCGTCTTGGAGTGTCGTGGCAAAGATCTTTCACATGAAAGCGTCGTTGTTGGCATAGAGGGTCATGTCGCTTCGGTAGTACATCAAGTGCTTGTCCGGATCTTCATTTCCTTTGAACAAGGTGAAATGTGGTGGGCTAAACTTCTGTGGTGGCTTCGTCTATTAAATCTAGTTTGTGAACGGTGACCTGCTCAGGTTGGCCACATCTCTACAAAGGGCATCTTAGGTGGTATCAATGTGTTGGAATCCACGCAATTACTCTGTTATGAGCATTTGTATTTCCTTTTAGATTTCCGCCAGGTGGGGGCAGTGGAGCCTTTAGCTGCCCTTGGTGTTGACTTGGTCCATATTGCTATTCGGTATGTCCTGCTCGTCTGTGTCGTGGTCGTGGTGCATGTGGTTCATTTTATATTGCTCGCCGTCGCGCTTGGTGGGGGCTGCTAGTGGAACTTGAGCTGGACTGCTGTCATGCTCTCATTGGTTCGCAATGTGGTTGCTTATTCCGGTGCCTCGTAAGAGGATCTCCTTGCGGGCCTAGCCTTGAGTAGACACTTCGCTTGGAATGTCCTGGGTGCACATCGGAGTATGGACCCAACCTCGAATGCACACTGACTTGTGAGTCGAGTCAAGAATGAACGTTTCTTTGCGCATCTAGGTAGGAGGAGACATTTTCCAGATGGCCCAAACGAGAATGCACACTACACGAACACACGATTTGTAGAGGGCTAAGTTGCTCTTTGCCGGGACTTCGCTAAAATGAATCACGTTTTTCCGCCCTTATTCTGCTTTGGGACGCTTCGTCTGGGGCGCCTTGCATCTCAATGAGTTCGAGGATCTGGTTCACCAAGGTGGTCTGTTGAGCGAGGGCGTTCGTCAAATTAGCAACTTGCTGAGGTAAGTGGTGCTCGCCATTTAGATTGGAAGAGTCTAGATAATGGATGTCTCCATATGTGGTAGGAATGTAGTGGACTGTAGGTACAAAACTTGAGCCCAAAACTGGTATTCCTACAGAAAAGTGGGGGTGAAAATAACCCTGAATCGATCGTAGGACCGGTGGTTGGAATCTGGATTGTTAGAGGTAGCCTCGGATTGGATTGGGCCCGAGTTGGGTTGTTGGAGCGGGTCGCGAGGTGGGCCAACCCGGCTAGGTGGTTAAGCCGTGCGTGTGGGCGTGCTGGGCTCACTTATGTGGCAGCTGGCCTTGGGTCGGCATTGGCTCATCGCGGGCTTGGGCAGCTTATGCTAGCCAGCTCTGCTGGGTCTCCGTGGGCCTAAGCTTGGAGCATCTAGGCTCGTTGAATGGCAGTTGAGCATTCTGCAGTGGGCTGGGCCTTCTGCCTTGGGCCTGCTGTGGCAGTTGCCCAGCCTTGGGCCTCTTGCCCGTGGGCTATGAAAAGGTTGGGCCGCTGCAAGGGCAGTATGGCTGCTGTTTGTGTGATGGCCTGGTGGCGTTGTTGTGGCTGCTAGGTCACGGCGACGGTGGTGGTGCGGCTTCACGGCGGTGAGGTTCTTCCTGTCGTCGCGTTGAGCCTTGAGGATCGCCATCGTGGGGGCTTTATCCTTGTCTCCACTATCCGGTCTAAATCCTTGTATGTATGGGGTTCCGTTTGTCGTGGTTTCTGAATTTCCTACCATTGTATCCTTTCTCCAGGGATTGATCAAGAAACTTTTATATAGGAAAAATTAATTGATACGACATGTGAGAAATTCAAACATAACAGAAAATTCAAGAAACCAAATGCAAGAGGCTTTTTCAAGTATTTGAATCAGCTCTCAATGAAAGCACCAATTTGTTGATGCAAATTTCCATCGTATTCAGTCTTGACAAAAATGCACTTGCAAAACAATCAACACCTTTGATCAAAGACCTAAGCCTCACATGCCTACGAGGTGCAGGGGGTTAGGCCAATGGATCTCTGATGCCTAAGTTAGTTTCTTTGAGAAAGTAAAGTGTTTAGGACCTTTTTAGGGTATCAAAAGCTTCTAAAATTGGATAACGGGGTATTTATAGGGGATGGGGCCGGCCATAGTGTTAGGGTTTTACCCTATACATGGCAGCATTCTATTGACCAATGTTTATGGAGAAATATTCTCAAGATATTAAATAGGAAATAATATCTTGAGATAATGGAATAATTATCTCTTATTGATTTAAATTGGGATTGCTTACTTGATTGAAGTCAATCTTCAATTAGGAATGTATTAAAGATAGGATTTGGGTAATTAATCCTTATTTTCAATGCTTTGACTTTTCCTTGCCAAGGGCAGGTGAGCTGTGTGCAGTGGTATTTAGCTGCTGAGACCTCCAGATGTGTGAGCTGCGAGTGAGAGTATCCGAGAAGACTGCCCATTTAATGAGGGCAATTTTATTTTTCTTGAGCAAAAGTCCACATGTCACCTTTAGAATTTTTGGGATTATTTTAGGCTTCACAACTCCCACAACTTTCCATCAAACATCTCAGCCATTAGAAGCCTTATAATCACCCCAGGAAAGCCCAAATCATGCAGCTAAGAATGCCATGCAACCATGTAAACCCTTTTCCTCTCATGTAAATTGATAATCTTTTAGTTTCCACACCACGCTTCACTTGAGCAAGTCATTATCTTGATCATTCATGCTATCTTCGAGTTGTTGATGTTACTGGGGTATTTCCTAAGACAAGCTAACTCTTTCGAGATATCCTGGGACTTGTTACTAATCCATACCAAGGAAGACAAGAGGATGTTCTCAAAGGCCAAGTCCACCTTGACCTAAAAGTCCCCCAACACCAAGAAGAACGAAGAAGAAAAAAGAAGAAAGAGGAAAAGGAAAAAAGGGAAAATAAAATCAGTTATTAAATATCATTATTTTATTAATTTTTTTTTTTTATCAATTGCCCAAGCAATTATTTTACGGGATTGAGATGTTTTGGGCAGTTTTTACTGTTCACTAGAGGAGATTAAATTAACTATTGCCCAAGAACCTTTTTAGGAAATGGAAGTGCTCTAATTATTTAATTATTAAAAAAATGAATTCAATTATCAATAATCTTTTTTTCTTTCTGAATAGAAACGGTAGTGGTTTTATTGAGATAGCAAATAGATCATATAGAATCAAAGAGAGCACCCACAATCAAATCCAGGGGCTCTTCAAACCAACAAAATTCAAAGGAAGAAAAAAAAGCCAACTTGGCCATACAATGTGCCGTGACATTAGCAGACCGGCGAACATAACAAACGTGCGAAGCTTCAAATCCTTGCAAGCTAGCTCATATGTCCTCCACCAATAAGTCCATGTGAGACGCACCTTGCTTGAGGCTCCCAATAGCTTGAACAACCTACAAAGAGTCACTTTCTACAATAATTCACGACAAATTCCTTTGCATAGCCCAACAAACACCATCACGCATAGCTAACAGTTCAACCATCGTGGGGTTAAGAGTAAGGGATATTTGACGAACAAAACCTTCAACGTAGTTACCGGCTTTGTCGTGAAATACTGCACCTACACCACCCAGGTTCGAGGTAGCAAGAAAAGAACCATCTATGTTGATCTTAATCTAACCAATTAGAGGAGGACACCAAATGGACGATGCTTGTGTGGGGCAAGAGTGTGATACTGATTTAGCCTTGATGAAATCATCTAATTGAAGTTTAGCCAAGTGACTAACCATGGTTGGACTTTCGACTTTGCCATCCCAAAGCAGGGAATTCCTTGCACGCCATATAGAATAAATAAGACTGAACAATAAAGCAAGCTGATTAGTAGTCAGAGAAGCCACACACCGCATCATCCAGTCGGACATGGAAGATAACCCTGGGGGCCTTGGACCCAAATTGAGTTGAGAAAAAAGATAAACTGCTCGAGCAAATGAACAATCACAGAAAATGTGTAGCACCGACTCCGCAAAGGAACTACAAAGAAGACAAACATTGTCCACTTCCACCTTTTTTTTCTCCAAATTAACATGGGTAGGCAAAACATTACGACAAGCCCTCCAAATGCACATTTTTGCCTTACCAGGAATATTCGCTTTCCAGATGGCTTTCCACATAGAGATGCTTGCAGGACTCGGATGCAAAGACGAAGCCTCAGAATGCAAACTAAAAGCAACTTTGTAAGTACTCTTCACTGAGAACAAACCTTTGGAATAATAGTGCCATATACCATGGTAAAAACAACTGATTCACCAAATCACGGTTCCAGGAAACTGATTCCGAAAGAATCAAATCAGAAACAAATTCAACTTCACAGTCAACCGGAGAAGGTGTGAGAGGATGAAAGAGATGAGGCCGCTCAAGCCAACGATCTCGCCAAATCCGTATTGATCTGCCGTTACCCACCCACCAGTGAGAACCTCTCTCAAGATTTAGAAGAGCTTCTAAAATACCTAGCCAACATTCCGACGGGGTAGCCCCCAAAGATGCCTGCCAGAGAGAATTGTGTGGGAAATATTTTGCTTTTAATAACCAGGATGCCAACGATTTGGGGTTTTGCAGCAGCCTCCATCCTTGTAGGAGTGCAAGATTAAAATCATAAAAAGAGTGGAAACCAAGGCCACCTTCATCCTTCGATCGACACATGTTTTCCCATGAAATCCAGTGTATCCGGCGGCTGTCATCACTGTCTCCCCACCAGAAACGACATAAAATGCGTTGCAAATCCTTACAAAAGGTCTTGGGAAGGAGAAAACAAATCATCGAATAAATGGGAAGTGACTGGCCAACCACCTTAATAAGTATTTCCTTTCCCGCAACATTGAGGAGCTTGTCTTTCCATCTCTTTAATTTTTTCCACAGACGGTCCTTAATGTATGAGAACCGTTCTGTTCGATTGTGTCCTAGAATGATAGGAAGCCCAAGATAGCGATCCTGCACATCCACCCTCCTCACACCCAATAAAGCAGCCAGTTGGTCTTGAATATCCCGCCTAATGTTAGGTCAAAATGATACATTTTTGAAAATTGATACATTGTCCCGAAGCCATCTCATAAGACCTCAAAATCTGCTCTGGAAACCAACATTCCTGGAAAAAAGCTTGTAAGAACAGGAAGTTGTCATCTGCAAAAAGCAAACGAAAGATGCTAGGGGCCCCATTGCAAATAGACACATCATGTAAACGACCGAGTTGTTTCGTTTTTTTCAATAATTTAAAATTTCGATGTCTTGCATTTTTTCAAATTATTTAATTGTAATTATTTATTTATTTTTGTTTTGTTTTGTATGGTAATAGGTTAATAACGGAAATATAATGTGGAAGACAACAAAAAGACCGAGCATAAGTGTATTGGGAGTCGGTCTTCTGCAGTCTGCATCGGTTCGGTCACGTGGTAGATTTGGACAGTTGGTTGGGGCGCACGGCTGCTTCCTAATTTGGATGGGCCATCGCCATTGAATGGCGCAGTGATTTTCTTCTCAATGGTTAGTAAAACTCAATAATTACTTAAAAGATATTCATTGGTTCTCTTTTACCACAGTAGGAGGGCATTGAGTTGTGAACTAAAAGAATATATGTTTCGGACATAGAGTTGATTTACGTCCATTTGTTAAGATAGATTTGGATTAAATCAGTTGATTAGGATAGTAAGTATATTTTGTGAAATCTCTTACATCAACGTCTAGAAGTTCATCATTTGTATTTGGGGGATTGTCTATAGTTTTTTTCATGAGAACCCTTAGATTTGTTTGTATGCCATATGAGTTCGTACAATGTACGATTGGAAAATGCCTCAATTTGCTCAAATTTATACATATGGATCAGTTGTTAAATTGTTTATGCATTTATGAATTAGACATTATTTGTAAGTTGGTGAAGGCAATGTATCCACTCATTTGTATCCAATTTTGAATTCTCCTACTTATAAATTGGAATAATGTAGAATATATATTGGCCTTTTGATAGAGGATTGTTTTTAAGCTTAAATTGAGATTGACATACAAAGTTAAATCAATTCAAATACTCAATCATTTAGTGATAAATGTCCATAACTATGAATTTATAAGATTCTTTATTTAATGGTAAGAAGGATAAAGGACAGAAACAAAAGATAATTGTCAACGGTGAGGAATGAATGCAAAAACCCCCTTACTCTAGAAAAGTAACTCAACCAATCAGACCTGGCGAGCAAAGATGAAAGACAGCAAACAAAGAGTTGCGGCATCACTACATTGTTCAGCCGGTGCAAAAAGATTCACTTGAAGCAACGGTAATGAGTTATTTTTTTTTCAACAAACGATATTATTTACAGTAAAGGGTATGAGGTAGTTTTAGCCTCACAATGGGCTAGTAATAATGTAATTCAAATTCGCGCCATAATTGAACCTAAGACATTTTAATAAAGGCTTTCGGAACATCCAAACTGCTTAAAAATCTCTCTTGCATTAAACACCAGTTAAACATCTTAATTAGACTCCGAGTGTTTTCAGTGGACCTAAGAAATAATTATCTGAATTCTAAAATTCATAGTTTGTGGCATAGAGGGCCTTACTTGCATCATATTTCAGCGCGTAGTATCTGTTAGACCTAGTCAGACTCAACGAGAATTCAGCTTACGTTTGGACTCTTCAGTTGGTTGTTCGACAGTGCAATCCTTATCCAAGAATGAGTCAAATAGGTCCAGTTATGTTTGAATATTTGAAAGTATGTTTTATCAGATATTTGTATTGTTTGAATTTCAAAGTCATGGTGTAAATAGGGTTCATGATAACCCTGATGTAATCTCAAATTAATTATATATACATGCAACCCATCATTATGTGGGCATGCAAAAACTGAGCTGAAACCCGAGAGTCCTTAAGTTTTACAGTATCTACGTCGTCAAAGTTGATCAATGTAAAGAAAATGCATAGATGAATTGATAAGTGCAGGAATTGTAAGATGTGATGCACTACCTTCAACAATTTCTTCAAACATCTTCTCATCACATGTACAACCGTTTAGGACTTTCCTACTAACTCATTCAATAGATAAATGTTGGCTCATTAAGCATTAAAATTTAAATTCTAGATCGTAGATTTTAGTATGAGACCTACCTGCAGCGGTTTCATCTCTCCGTTCTCAGCTTCCCCACCTACCTACAGCGAGTAGGATTATAATGTAGGGAGAGAATTAGTATAATGGGAGGGTCTAGTAGCACTCTAATATAATTAGGACTGTAAATTGGCTCAAAAATGTTTGAGCTTGCATTGGGTTCGGCTTGTGCTTGGTTCGTGAAAAAACCAAGCCAAGCCTAATTCGACTCGGTTAAGAAACAATCCAAGTTTGAACACTAGTATGTTTAGCTCGTAAGCTTGTGAGCAGCTCAAATTTTTTTGCAAAACAACTCAAGGAAGGCTAGCTTAGCTTGATCATTCAAGCTCGATACCTAATAATATGTCTGAAAGAAAATATACTCAACTATTGTCCGATATGTATTTGGTGCTTCATGTCCAACTAACTCAATTAACAAGAAAAAAAAAAAAAAAAAAAAACCAAAATGGGATACTTTTTTACCCATATTAAAAGGATAGTATAGTAGGGTTTTTTTTTTTTTTTTTTTTTTTTTTCCCTTTTTTTTTTCTTTCTTTTCTTTTCTTTTCTTTTCTTTCTTTTCTTTTCTTTTCTTTTCTTTTCTTTCTTCAGTAGGAATAGTAAAATAGGAGTTCCAGTTGCGGTACAGAAAAACGTAATACATACGGACAAATTTAATAAGCCAAGCCAAAGTCCCATTTGCGAATTGTAGATCGGTTTTCATGCTAGTATCTTACATAAAATGCAATATGATCTAGTTATATTCTTTTTCATTTGGAAGTGAGAGATTTTAGGTTCGATTATTATTAAAGAAGAATTTGAACCACATTATTGCTCGCCTACTGTAAGGCTATGCCCATCCTTTCTCCTTAATGTAGATAATAACGTTTGTTAAAAAAAAAAAATTCTTTAATAAGGAATTAACGACTCTACAGGGGTGATGATTCAATAATTGTAGTTTACCAAACACTCAAAGTTTCATAGTCGTTAGCTTTCACACTACATCAAAGCGATTTTTAAAGCACAACAAGACCAAACTAACTGACTTCCATCTATAAAAAAATAAAGGGAAATTTGATTTAAACTCACATAACCTCTTTCTATACCCAACTTAAACTTTAAATGTGAATTATCTTTTTTACTCTATTGCATAATTACCATAAAGTACAAGATGAAGTTAACAATAAAACTAAAATTTCTGAATAAACACACACCCTATAATTAAACCCTACCATCACTCCTTGTTTATCCTACATTCATTTCAGCAAAACCCCTAATAACTTATAATAAAAACAAAGCTTTAAGAAAAAGATCAAATCAGGAAATCTTTCTACATCACTGGTCCCTGCTGGGTTGGGTCTTCAAAAATCCATTTGGAAATTTGAAACTTTAGAAAAAGATCAAATAAAAATTCATTGAAGCAATTCATAGAAAAATTAAAAAAAAAAAAGAAAATTAAAAAAAGTAGAAATCTCTATTTTTAAAGAGCTAAAAATTCAAAGAAATTTTAAACCCATAGAACCGTAGATCTTCTAGCTCTCAAAATGACATTAAGTTGTAAGAATTCAAAATTTTCAAGGAGCACCTTTTGAGGTTTTGTTGTGGGTTTGATTTCTGAAATAATTGGGGGTTACCTTGCCTGTAGATGCAGATATTGGGCATGAGGCAGTGCTACATTGATAGGTTCTGCAAAATTGAAGGCAGAGATTTTGGCAACTGCATTATAGATAAATGGGTGTATAGCTAAATTTACAAATTGAATTGGGTTTGTGAGGATAATTTAGGTAATAAATTTGGGTTTAAAGAGATATTGGTATCTTATTTAAAGTAATATGGGTGTAAAAAGTAAATTGGGTGTAGAAAGAGGTTGTATAGGTTCAAATAAAATTTCCCAAAAATAAATTATGCTTTCTATTATTAGGCATTGTGTTTGAAAATTTTCTGTTGCATTTTATATTTTATATATATTTTTTTAACACATCTGAATTAACTTATTAGACCTACTTCAACGCTTGAAGTAAAACTCAAATTTTATGTCCTAAACTTACCTGAACTTGCTCCAACCCTTTGGGCAAATATGAGTTTTAGCCCAAAACTCATTTTTGGGACAAATTAGGCCAGGTTTCCATTTGGGTTATTGGGGCAAGCCCACAGTATGTGTGTATTTTTTGTAGTTTTATATTTATAAATTCATTGAATTCAATGGCTAAAATCTAATATGATCAATCCAACAATAAAAAATAAAATAAAAAGATCTGATGGTCCAAATTTAAATCCAACTGCTAAAGTATTTTAAAAAAAAATTCCTTTAAGTGTTTCATCTTTAATCTTTAATATTAGAAAGCTAGAATGAGAGTTTGGTGTCTCAAGGCTTCACCAAAAATTTTTGGACAAAAAGGCCCCCGAAACAAAAAAAATACAACTGGCCGAAAATAATAGAAACAAATTTGCAAGGGTAATTTTGTCATAAAAATAGAAAAATCGGAAATAAAAAAAATATTTAAAAAGCTAAAAAAAAAAAAAAAAAAAAAAGAAGACATGAGTGAAAAAAATAAAGGTGGTGTTTCGTTTTCAACCATATGATTCCCCCACTTTCTCAGTAACCTCTCTCAATTAACCGTTTCTTCCCTAAAAAAGAGATCAGTTTCATACCCACTACAATTGCACGTTTGAATAAAAAAGATTAGTTGACCTCCTCGGCCTAAATCTCATCCTTTTCTCCCATACGCTCAAAACGAAAAGTGGTGTCATTCATATCTTTTCTCAAATTCAATGCTCTAAATTGTAGGTTTGTGATTTTTATTTATTTGTTCTCTTATCTTCTACTGATGTGGTTCTGTGAAGGTGTGGCGAGGTTTTGCTGGGCGAAGTCAGCGTTCTGGAGTGACGAAGTGAAGTTGCTGGTTGCGGCGGAGGAAGGATTTAGGGCTGGTTTGGTATTGCTGTGCTTTGAAAAAAAGCTACTTCTGCTGTGCTGTGAGAATAAGCAGCTGTGAAATAAAACAGCAAAGTTTTTGGTAAACTTTTTTATAAAAGTGCTTTTGAAAAAAAAAAAAAAAAAGCAGTATTATAGTGTTTGGTAAACTTTTATGTAAAATAGATGTGAAAAAAGTCGGTTTTTCAAAGCTAGGTTTTGCAGCTTCTTGTTTTTGGCTTTTTTTCACCTAAAACTGTGAAAAAAAGCTGAAGCTGAATATTTACCAAACACAAAAACAGCTCCCAACTTTTTTTGATACCAGCTTTTTTTCAGAATCACCTCAGTACCAAATCAGGCCTTACTCTGGTTCTTGGCAGTGGGAAGGACTTGAGGAGTTTTAGAGAGATGAAGAATGGTGATTCTCTCTAACTGGATCAATTTCTTCTTCAATTAGTGCTCAATTGTTGAATCTATGTTTGTTCCTTTGGTGTTTTTCAGATATCCATGTATTTGTTTATCATAAATGGTGGATTTCTAACATATGTGTGGATTAACATCCTCAGAAGTCAACAAGCCCAAAGGCATATTGGAAATCTGTAGAATTAGCCAACTTTCATATTCGTAAGGTCAATTAGTGGGTTTTGGAGTGAGTATGGACTTCCAACTCTAATGTTTTTGTTTGACTTATTCATTTCATTAACAAAACAAAAATCAATGTGGTGAATATTGCAGTGTACTGATATTTGTCTTATAAAATTTAATTAGTTTTTCTTCCTTAGTTGACTTCAGTCAACAACCTTCTATTGACAACCTTAAATTGGTTGAATAGGTTCTAGCAACTTTAAATTGGGCTACAAAAAATATGAATTGATGTTATAACGAACCATAGCCAAACTTTTTCAAACGAAATTTGTATGCCTTTTGAAGTTTTTGTAGTAAAGATGTCTTTATGCATGCACAATTGTGGAGCGGAAAAAAGAACTATGTATGCTACGTGTAGTGCACCGTGATGTAAAAAAGACATTTCGCACGCGCAACGCATGAAGAACACGTATGAATTCTTTTTGTAGTAAAGATGTCCTTATGTATGCATAGATGTCAAAGGTAAAAAAACCCTGAATGCCGCGCATAGTGTGCCGTGATGTAAAAAATGCCTTTTGCACGCGCAAAGCACGTGCAGGAAGACTAGTATTCTTTTATAGTGTTCCATGAGTTTTATGGTGTCGGTTTAGTGATTTTTCAATATTTAGTGGAATCTAAATTTTTTTAGGTTAAAATATTCATAAAATTAAATTAGGACAATCTACGTTATTTTTTTTTCTAAAAGTTACTATAAGAAAAAATTATCCTGAATTCATTCTTTAATAATGTCGAACTAAAAATTTAACCCAGAAGGGTTGGAGGAGAAAAACTGTTTCTGGGTTAAAACCTATTGTGGCTTATTTTATTTGACAAGGGATAGAGGGAGGCGTGACATCATAGAGACAATAAGGAGAGAGATGTGTTTGTAGGGTTGTGTACATGCTGTGTTTCCTACGTAGTGCCTTTATTTATAGTAATAAGGGAGGGAATAATCATTCTCCTCTAAGGAATACAAGTCCTAATATGAAAGAATAACTAGTATCAAATCTAATATAGAATTTACACCATTACACTTTAATACAATGTTTATATCACTCCCCATTGAGTGTGTAAATACTCAAGTAGATTCGACATCATGTAGAGTTGAGGATGTCAACTCGTCGGCACTAATTTTGGGAACATGCTAGTCTCAAACAAAGAAGGAACTTACATATGGAACTAAGTCTCACAAAAAACTCAATGGCTATGGTAAAACCCAAGTAAGGACAAAACCCATAGTCTAAGGAAAAGTGCGTGAGAAAATGCAAAGTCAAATGAAACGTCTACAAAACGTCATCAGGGATATGATCAACCCAAGATGGTTGCCTCATCAAAACCTCGTTAGGTAGCAAAAATCCAAAGGAAAAATGCTCCTAATCGTAGGAAAAAAAGTACATTAAGATCAAGCAAGTATACTTCAGGATACTCCCCTGAGTTTGACATAATTCCAAAGAGAACTAACAATGTTACAACTTAGAAAGTTTACGCATACCTATTCCTTGAACAAGCTTCTAAATCGTCGCCTTCGGTAATTATCTGGTGAAAAGGTCTGCCAGGTTGTCTTGTGAATGAATTTGCATGACTTCAGTCTTCTGATGCTCTTGTTGTTGATGTGAGAAGAAGAACTTTGACGCAATGTGCTTGGTTTTGTCTCCTTTGATGTAACCCTTCTTGAGCTATTCGATGCATGCTGTGTTATCTTCATAAATTGTCATGGGGACGTTAATGACGGGTTAAAGATCGTAGAAGCTTCAAATATGGCCCACAACTAGATCTATCATTCGTGTCGTGTTTCTGTGTTTGTGTTGCTTTCATGACATACTCGATATCTTAACGGGTCGTGTCGTGTAACACCCGTTATATTAAATGGGTAATATGACCCGACACAAAATTGACCCGTTAATATTACTAGGTAATATGATCCAACCCATTACCCATTAAAAAAATATACTTAAATCAATAAATAATGAAAATGAAAAACATAATTTTGACCCCAAAAAAAAAAAAAAAATACTAAATTAGTATATGCATATCACATTGTCACATAACTATTACTTTAAAACATAGACAAAAACATTTGTCTTTCAAGTATTACAAACTCTAAAATAAGCACCTAATGAAAAAACATTAGTACATTACTTTAAAATACCAAATGTTCAAGAATATGCAAAATGAAAGGAGTTACGTTTCAAGGTTAAGAAAACTTGTACGTTTATATATGCTTTCACGTTTTTCAAACTTGTACATTAATGATTATGAATTTTATTTATTTTAAACTCCCTTAAAAATACTATTCATGAGGGTTTGTATGGTTTTATAAATTCAAAAGTACCCATACTCAAAGCGTAGATGATACGACCACGAGCCTTTGCATATTTGTTCACTTTTTTTGCACTTGTAAATTAATTATATAATTTTGATGTGTTGTTTGGTATTTTTAAATTACTTGATTGTACTTCATAATTTTTTAATCTCACTCTTTGCCTATAGTATACTATAAAAATAAATAAATAAATAAATAAATAATATAGAATAATAATATAATAATACATATTTAATTTACAATATATACATATACACTAGGTTTTTTTTATTAGCACCCAACATATTATTGAATACATCCCACATTAAAATTTATTATTAAATTACTTATGTACCTTAATATGCAATGACTATTGAGGCCATAACCTTTTTATTTTTTATTTTTTATTTTTTATTTTTATTTTTTATTTTTTAAATGAAACTTCTAAATACACCCTATCACTTTTAACTTATATATATATATATATATATATATATATATATATATATATATATATATATGTATGTATGTATGTATGTATATGTATATGTATATACACACAGATTGCTTAAAGGGAGGGATCCCCATTTTTTCAAAAAAATGGGGAGCCTTCTCCTGACCATTGGATGAAATGGGTGGTTGAGATTAAATAGCTGATATAATCTTTCTTTTTCCCTTTTCTTTTCTGGTTCATGCCTCTTCCTTGCGACATAGACGCACATCATCTCCCACGAACAGAGCTTCGCACTGGCCAAATCACAAGCCATCGCAAATAACCTTTGAGATTTCAAGTACGGGTCTCCTACTCAGTCATTATTTTAGATGATTAATTTGAAATTTGGGTTGAACAATTAGGGTTTTTTCTGATTCGGGAGTCCAAATTTCTATTTGCAGACAAGTAGGGAAACAAATCCAAAGTGTGATTCACTTAGCTTATAAGGTTGAAAAACAAGCAGCAGCAGGTATGCAAAACCATTTTTGACTCTAGTGTTTGATAACATTAAGCAGGTAAAAGGGGAGGCGAATAACACATTTTGCTTCTATTGCTTGAACATTGTTTTTTTCATTCTATCAAGTTTGAAAGATATCCTTGGAGAGCTTCCCAGAAGATAAGCAACTGTGTTTCGATCACAAGTGAGTTAATCGATCATACTATTGCACTTACTTATTTCTTCCTTATCCAGAAGTCGAAAACATGTATCTTAAGTACTTAAAACTCATAAATACAAAACCCACTAAAGAAAACTGACCTTGAAGAGGTTTATTGCCTTGGAAAAGCATGTTACTCACATAGACAATTCACTGAAAATCAAGAGGCAGTGGATAATTTGAGTGGTTTTCTTTAGGGTTTTAGGGTAAAGACCTTTTGAGTTCTAATTCGAATTGGTTACAGATTTTTCTTGAATAATTTGAGTTTTGTTCTTCTTTTCAAGTTTTGTTGATGCTTTTTATTATTATTTTTGGTGTGGATGTTTGATTGTGTTAATGTTCATGTTCAAGTTATGGAAGCTAATGAGATGGCTATTGAAGTTACGGGAACTGATGAAATGCCTATTCAAGTTATGGAAGCTATGGAAGCTAATGAGATGACTATTGAAGTTATGAGAACTGATGAAATGCCTCTTCAAGTTATGGAAGCTAATGAAATGCAAGTTCCAATGGAAAAGCAGTCAGAAATTGTAGCTGGTATTTGTTTTTTCTATCCTTAAGTAACAGATGAGTTCAAGCCTACCATATGTCAACGTTTCGAAACATTAGAGGAAGTGCTTGAATTTTATAACAATTATGCAAGGAAGGCTGGGTTTAGTGTCTGAATGCATTCAAGTAAGAAAAATAAGGATGGTGAGATCACGAGAAAGGAGTTTGTGTGCAACAAAAAGGGAAGTAATACAAAAGAATGGATTGGTGACAAACAAAAGCGTCATGGATTAACCAAAGAGAGTTGTAAAGCAAGATTGATAGTTGTGAGATCTAAACTTGGTGGGTATGCAGTCACCATATTTGACGAGGGTCATAATCATCCAATGACATCCCCACGAAGACACCACTTGCTCAAGTCTCATTGCAAGGTTACTAAGTGTCATAAAATATTAGCTGATCAGCTAGACATGGCAAACATACCTCCACACAAACAATTTGACATTCTTGGATTGCAAGTAGGTGGAATTGAAAATGTTGGTTGTACACAAGAAGATTTATATAACTATCAAAGAAAAGTGCGAAACAAGATGAAGGGGCATGATGGAAAAATGTTGCATGATCATTTTTTGCTAGGGCAAGAAAGAAATTCTAAATTCACATTCAAGATTCAAGTAGATGAAGAACACAAGATTACTCAATGTTTTTGGGCCGATGCAAGTTCTAGGCAAGCATACAAGTTTTATGGTGATGTGGTCATTTTTGACACTACTTACAACACTAACCGGTATAGTATGATATTTGCCCTGTTCATGGGTGTAAACAATCATGGTCAAACAATCGTTTTTACTGGTGCCTTTCTAAGTGATGAGATGACAAATTCATTCGTTTGGTTATTTAGAGAATTTTTGAATGCCATGCCAGGTGATGCTTCAAAAATGATTATTACTGATCAAGATCTGGCAATGACAAAAACCATTCCTTACTGTTTTCCAAACACGTTTCACAGATTTTGTACGTGGCATATTTTGGATAAGTTCTCGAGCAAGCTTCCTGCGATGAAATACAGAGATCATTATTTAGATTTCAAAGCATGTATTTGGGAGTCAGAGACTAGAGAGGAGAATCATCTAAAATAATGAATGAGGAGGAGACCCATGCCTAAAATCTCAAAGGTTATCCGCGATGGCTTGTGCCGGTGTGAAGCTCTGTTCGTGGGAGATGATGTGCGTCTGTGTCGCAAGGAAGAGGCGGGAACAAGAAAAGAAAAAGGGAAAAGAAAGATTATATCAGCTCTGTATATCAATTATTTAATCTTAACCACCCATTTCATCCAATAGTCAGGAGAAGGCTCCCCATTTTTTTGAAAAAATGGGGATCCCACCCTTTAAGCAATATATATATATATATATATATATATATATATATAATATTAGTTTTCTCTTCAAGCTTTCAAAGTCACTCATACCCTTCATTGTAGAACAGAGCTTTAACTAACCAATAAAAGTACAAACACATTGATTGAAAAAATTAATTTTGACGAACAGAGCATGAAACCAATGTTTTGGAAGCTTCATGAGGTAAAACCTTATAATTTTTCATTGTTTTGTGATTTCAACGATATCGTTCTGTAACTTAGGGTCTTCTATATGTAACCAAAGATTGGTGGTGCAGATTTTTCGTTATCGATGAAAATAGTTTTTGACTGGTTATGGAACCTAAATGGATTATTTCAGTGCTTCTTTGACTAGCTATGGAAAAGTAATCTTACCTTTATCATGGCTAAGAGTCTAAGACAGTAAAGGGGTGTTTGTTTTACCCCACTAAAGTTCACTGGACTAGACTGGACTACTAGTTAGTCCAGTCCTGTGTTTGCTCCCCATAGGGCTTAGAGTTAATGAGACTAACTCTCACCCGCCTCGACTAAAACAAGGCATAGCCGGTCTTAGCTAAGCCCCCTAAAAACTATGGGATTGCTAATCCCGTCTCCAAACCAGCGTAGGACGATCTCATGCTACAAGTCTTATGAACTACAAATCTACAAGAATGCTTCTAGGCAACTCTATTTGCTAACCCATGCCTAGATCTGAAACCTAGCCCCACCCATTGCTTAAATCTCAACACCAAAATTCAAAAACATATATGTAAACGATAACAACAATCGCAATAGCAAAATTCTTCCTTATTCTTGAAAATATCCAGAAAATTTTCCTTTTTCCCAGAAAATTTCAGAGAGAATGGATAAAGAAAGGGAGATCGTAGCTTTTGGGACAAAAAGAAATAGAGAGACAAAGAGGGAGGAGAGAGTAGCTTTGGGGATGATTTGAAGGATGTTGTGTTGCAGGGAAAAAGATAGAGAAAATGAGTAATGGGGGACAAAACTAACGAGGAAGAAAATGGAAGAACTCTCCAGAGAGAGGTGGAGTTTTCTAAGTTCTAGATGCTTTAGAAATAAAAAAGAAAAAGCTTGAATTAGTAATAAAATATTATTGAATTAATAATAAAATATTATTAGATGTGTATTAAATAATATAATATTATAGTGGTTAATTATCTTGTTTTTTAGTCTGACACTGCCCCAAACGCTTCAATAAGTCAGTCCAGCTTAGTCTAGTCTAAGCCAATCCAGCTTAGTCCCTAAAGTTAGTTTAGTCCGAGATAATTCGATACAACAAAAGCACCCTAAGACCCACCCATCCAAATAAAACACATAATCACAAAATGAATGCATTACAAATCACAAACTCGATTGTAGTAAGTTTTTGTTATTCGAACGTATTAAATTCATGTTATTCGAAGATAACCAAATTCTTTGTTTGGTTCACATCTAAATCGATTAGGGTTCTGATCGACAGGTACCAATTTTTGGCTAGTTATCCAATTTATCAATTTTTGTGAGCTTAACATGATAGATCATAAGGCAGTGCACCTAGGATGAAGATATGTGGGGTGTATGTAGAGAATGTGAGGTTTGAGGGTATTATGGGAATAGACATGAGGTGTATTAAGATAAGTTTAAACTAATAAAGTAAATATGGGGCTGTATTCAACATGTGGGATGTGAATAAAACAACCCTATACACTATGGCTACTGTATTTTATAGTAAGTTTTTTTTAGTAGTTTTAAAAAATTAAAATCATCAAAATAACTTTTTTCTTAACGTATTGAAATGAGTTACCTGCATGTCACCTTCGTGTAAACTTGTTAAGGACCGGTTATCAACGGATTCTTATTGTGTGACCCGATTAGTTATTGTGTTGACTCGAAACCCGTTATTTTCGTGTCGTTTATGTGTCGTGTTAACGGGTCGTGTAAGAAATTGCGAGCTCTATCCATAATTGCTCTCAGCCAAAAACATTCCCGAGTAGCTTCATGTGACATGAGTATTTTAGCATGGTTAGATGAAGTGGCAGCTAAAGTTTGTTTGGTTGACCTCCAAGATATTGCGGTGCCTCCAAAGGTAAAGATGTAACCCCACTTGAAAGTGCACCTTGTGCGGGTCAGATAAGTTACCTACGTTGGCATAACCAACAAGGTGGGAATTGACTCAAGAATCGAGGGGGTTGCAGTATCACTTAAGGATCCATAGGGATAGAATAGGCCCATATCCTTAGTACCCTTAAGGTAACGGAAGATGTTTTTAACATCAGTCCAGTGTCTACGTGTCAGTGCATTACTGTATCTTGCCAAAAGATTAACAACGAATGAGATGTCAGGTTTAGTGCATTGAGCCGAGTACAATAAAGTGCCTATCACACTTAGAGAAGGAACTACGGGTTCCAACATCTATTCTTCATCCTCATTTGGACGGAAGGGATCTCGTTTCGCATCTAGCGATCAAACGACCATATGAACAATTGAAGGCTTCACTTTATCCTCGTTAAAGCAAGACAACACCTTCTGGCTGTAGTTCGATTAATGTACTAAGATTCCATCCGAACCGTGCTCTATCTCGAGACTAAGACAGTATCGAGTCTTTCCTAGATCTTTCATCTCAAATTCTGACTTGAGGTGTGCGACAGTTTTGTCGAGCTTTTCAAGAGTTTTAAAAGGTTCATGTTGTCTACATAAACTGCAATAATCGTAAAACTGGAATGTGAGTTCTTGATGAACATGCAAGGGCATAGTTCGTTGTTCATATATCCCTAACTAGTCAAATACTCACTCAAACGGTTATACCACATTCTTCCGGATTGTTTCAAACCGTAGAGTGAACACCTTAGCCAAATTGAAAGCGTGTTATGAGGTTTAGAACTATTTGATCTAGTCAAAGTAAGTTATTCGGGAACTTTCATATAAATTTCCATATCAAGATCCCCATAGAGATACGCAATTATTATGTCCATAAGATGCATACTTAGTGTTTTGAAAACTACTAAACTGACATGGTAGCAAAAAGGAATCACATCTATAATGAGTGAATAAGTTTTGTCATAGTCAATCTCGGGGCGTTGTGAGAAGCTTTGCACAACAAGACGAGCTTTGTAATGCACAATTTCATTCTTCTAATTACGCTTTTGAACGAAAACCCACTTGTAGCCAACGGGCTTCACATGTAGAGGAGTAGGAGCTACAGACCCAAACACCTTACGTTTTGCAAGCGAATCGAGTTTGACTTGGATTGCTTGTTTCCAGTTTGACCAATTAGTTATATGTTGACATTTATCAATGGAATGGGGTTCAATGTCATCGCACATCATGATCTCATTATCTACTACAAACATCATCGAAGCTAGCATAATAGACCAAAATATGGCGATTCTTGGGAGGTGGATTCGTCTCTTCAAGGACGCTTCAGTAATCTAAACTTTCCTCATGAGTTGGATAGAATGAGTAGGCGATAGTCGGATTCACGGTAGGCGCAACAGCATGTGCCATGGGTTTCCTTTTCTAGGGGTGTGAATTCTTTGAACCAAGAGGTTTGCCACGCTTTTGTGTAGGGGTAGAAGATTGGCTAGCTGCTAATGTACATGAATCAGCCGAAGTGGCGTCCGAGGCCTTTATGAGGGAGGTTCATAGTACATTTGGTACATCCATCTTTGCAGGCACATTTGCAGCTGGAATATATGATCTTGTCACTCGCGCTAGATCTGTGAAAACATATGACATGCTTTGAAGATTTAATATGCATTGCACTTCAGTTTCAAACTGAGCGGTGTGCGAATCTAAATGAGCAAGGTGGAAATCGTCCATGATAATTCGAAAGGAAGATTGTCTCATAGAAGTGACAATCTGCAAAATGTGGGGTAAAAACATTGCCTGTCAAAGTTTCTAAGTAACGAATAATTGAAGGAGAATCATATCCGACATAGATTCTCATCATTTGTTGAGGCCCTATTTTTTTACGTAAGGGTTGCAAATTCGGCACATAGACCGCACAACCAAAAATGCGCAAATGTGATATGTCAAGTTCGTATCCAATAACCAACGGAAGGGCGCTATATGGTTAGGTCACAATAGGCCTCAAACAAACTAACATGGCTATATGTAGTATTGCATAGCCTGAAGTAGCGATCAGGAGCTTGGTATGTGTGACCAACAATCGAGTAATCATTTGTAAGCACTTAATAAATGCCTCTGCCAGGCCATTCTGGGTGTGAACATAGGGTACATTATGTTTAACTTCAACCCTAACTGACATGCAATAGTCATCAAAAGTTTTAGATATGAATTTTCCAGCATTATCTAATCGAATATATTTGATCAAATAATCAGGGTGGTGAGCCCTGAGCTTGATAACCTAAGCCAACACTTTGGAAAAGGCAGCATTCCTTGTGGACAATAAGCACACTTGTGACTAACGTGTAAAAGCGTCAACCAATACCATAAAATATCTAAATGGTCCACAAGTGTCCCCCTGAATCTTTTGTAGAAAAGTATGAATATTCGAGCGAATCTTGTCATAAGAAGGCTTAATAATAAGCTTTCCCATAAAACAAGTTTGACATATGATTCCTTGAATAAGCTTCGGGTTAATGGATGCTCGTGTGAAGATTTGAGGATACGGCACATTACTGTTCGTCAAGGGTGTCCCAAACGATCATGCCAAAGTGTAATTTCGTGCACAGTCCCTGAGGTAGGGCCGGCCACATAGTGGTGATAGGAGCATATTCATGCGACTTAAATGGCTTGTTCTCGTGCATTTACGTTATGTTTCTTTAGTTATTTTAGTACTTTAAGCTATTTTCGTGTGTTTGTAGGCCGAAAGGGCTAAAGGAGCAAAAAGATGCATTTTGGAGACTTTTGGAGCACTTTTGGGCTAAGGATGGATAGCTTATGCTTGGAGCCAAAGTGTTGGACGAAATTGAAAACCTAATTGAAGACCAAAGTGTTGGAACCTTGTTCCCTTTAGTTTTAGGATATTTAAACCTTTCCTATATCCTTAGTCGTGCATAACATTCCAACATTCCACTCCTTCATTCACCACTTATCATATCATACACTTATCTTATCATCACCACTTATCATTCATTTATTACTTATCATATCATTCATTCATCTACATATAACCACTTATCATTCATTTATTACTTATCATATCATTCATTCATCTACATATCAATAACCACTTATCTTATCACTCAACATATCATTCATTTATCACTTAACATATCATACACTTATCATAATCATTCACTTATCACTTATCATAATCATTCACTTATTCTTTCATCATTCAACCACCAATTCAACACATGCATCTTCAAACATATCAACCCTACAAGCACATGTTCCCCCTAATCCCTTGCCGTGCCTTCCTCAACCATTTCAACCACATTCTTCCACTTTGTCTCTCATCATTTCAGCCACATTTCTAACTCACATGCATCACATTCATTTCCAAATAACAATCACTTCAAATGCCATGCATTCACATGCATTTACACCACCAAAAACCCCTTTGCCGTGGGCTTTCACTCCCATTTCCAGCTTTCCCTTTTATTTTCCAGCTTTCATTCTTCATAATTTCAGCCATTACACATGCATTTCAAACCTTTCAACACCCTTTAATCATCTCCCTTTAAGTTATGATTTTATTTCCTAACCCTACATGCATTATTTATTAGCATCTTCACATGCATTCACACACACTTCACACAAACAAACACCCTTGTTGCCGTGAGTTCCCTACCTTTTCAGCATTCCATTTCATCATTTCACCAACAATTCAGCCACATTCCACATGCATAACCAACCTAGTGTCACTCCCATTCATTCCCTTTAATTATTTAGCCATTATCATACATTTATTCTCCCATAAACAACCCAACAATGCCGTGAGTTCCCACTCCCATTTCCAGCTTTCCATAACTTTTCCTAGTTGTTTTATTACATACATTCCCCCTTCATTATTCCAAACACATGCACCCATAATCATTCATCCCCTCCTAGCTGCAATATTCCCTCTTTTGTTCCCCCATTTCACCTATAAATAAGCATCCAACACTCCTCAAAATTCACTCACTCTTCCATACACATTTTCAGTTACAAACACTTCCATCTTCTCCCTAGCCGTGAGTCTCTCCATTTTCTGCACCATTCCCTTCCCTTTCTCCTCCATTTCTTCCATTTCCATAATCCCCCAAACCACTCATCCCCCAAAAACTCACCTTAGACCTTGTGCTACAACAACGAAGAAGAGAAGAGTGCCTAAACGTTCATACAATTCAAGTTTGAGTTGTTGGAATGTTTAGGTGTTTCTTTGATTTCAAAGTTTAAATTTAATTCTCTTTGTTTTGTACGTATGAGAATGGAAGATAAGAGTGCCTAAACGTTCATACAATTCAAGTTTGAGTTGTTGGAATGTTTAGGTGTTTCTTTGATTTCAAAGTTATGAGGAACTAAACCCCCTTTAGCTAGGGGGTGATTCGAAACTATGTTTATATTTGCAATATGAATTGATTACTTTTGGTTGGAATTTCATAAGTTGTGGATTCAATTCGTTTAACTGTTTGATTGATAACTTATTTATGTATGTTCATTGAGATTGCAAGCTTAATTTTCATGCATGAATATGACGCTAGAATATAAGTGAGTTTCACCTAATCGTTATGAACTTATATTCACAAGTAGTGGAGGTTGCTTATAAACAAATCGCGTTAAACGAATTCTTGGCATAAGTTTCATGCGTATTCCATAGTAACGAATGCCTCGTCAACACTTATAATTTTCATTGAACTTAATGATCTTTGTTGAATGTCTCTATCATGCGTATTCCATAGTTAGGGACTTTGATTAAGAATAATTTGGTTGTAATGCGTATTCCATTCAATCCAACGAATTTAGGGAAATCTGAAAGTTAATTTAAGCGGACCTAATTAACTTGGAGCATTGAGTTTCACAACTTATCGAAAGACCAACTGAGAATCAATTTTGTATGCAAGTGTATCATGTGTGGAGAAGAACCCCTTGGCTATTCCATCATCCATATTTTTATCACCTTTGTATTTACGTTTTGCCCTTAATTATATTCTGTCCATTTAATTTAATATCGTCCAAACACATTTCCCCCATATTTCGTTGAGTCTTAATCATTCGTATTTGTTTTATTTTTGTATCCTTAAGCTTTTGGAGTCATAAACAGTTTCAAATTCGTCTAAATCAAGTTCTAGTTTCTATTTGAGTCAGTTTGATTGTTTTAGGCAGTTTGAGTTTTTCAAAGCCATTTTGAGTCATAGTAGTCTTGTTAAGAGTATTTACATTTAGTTTTTGTGTTTTCAAGTCAATTCAAATTAGATTAGCACCCCTAGTTAATCCCCGGTTAGAACGATCCCTACTTACATCATTACTACAATTGTCACAAATAGGGTTTAGTTTGTGTGCGTATAATCTACGTGTCAAGTGGCTCTATATAGGGCATGTGGTTGTAGTATACAAACCACTCAGGATACGCTTTATCTTATGTAAAACACACTTCTGGCCATATTCGTAGGAAACGATGCATAGAAATTCAACTCTGTTTTCTACATAGGTTTCCACTTGGTAATTATTGTCTCGAACGTCTTTGAAGTTCAACAACGTTCTTCTGGAACGTGGAGAATAAAGTGCCTCATCAATGGTCAAGATTGTACCATTGGACAACATTACACTTGCCTTAACATATCCTTCAATTAGGTTGGATGGGCTTGAGAGGGTTGTCAGAGGTGCATTCTTAGGTATGAAGTTAGTGAAATAGATTCATTCATACAAAATGGTGTTCATGGTTACACTATCTGCCAGACAACTAACTTTCCCACTAGTCATACCTAGAAATAAAATTAATTTTGAATCAGTCACATGTATAAAAGTTCTAAAAACAAATATCCATTCAAAATAATTTAAGTATTCGAGGATGGTAATTAAAAAACTTAATATCCAAAATTAAAACAAATCACCAACAAATAATCCAAACATAAAGGAAAATTGTTCAAACTTGAACCAAAAAAAAAAAAAAAATCAAGGAAGGGTTGGCCACTTAGTGGAATTCAACCCCAGGGGTCTAAAAATTCAACTAAAAAAATGGTCCATGTCTAAGATTCTAATCTTCCATAGGGATAACGACCTCTTGAAAATCAAAAACCTCAATCTTGGTACTCTTCAATTCATCTATTTGCATAAAGTTTGATTCAAACTTTGTACAATGAGAATGATATTCAGCTAAAACCTTAGGGGGGCACGGAAAACACGGGACTAATGGTCATTTGAACCATAGTGGTAGCACATATCCGCATGGTGTCAGGGGGCTTTGCCTTTATTCTTGAAGTTCGAGGTCTTCGAAACGAGGTTAGAACGCTTCGGGGCTCGGTTTCCTCTCTTAGATGGTCCTTGGCTTTGTTGACCTTGAAGGGGTGACTTCTGGCCTCCCCTACCACGCTTATGTTGTCATTTTGGGTGTTGGTTTTTGTTATAGGTCGAGCTTGATGATTCTTCAGCAACTGCTGATTCAGTTTTTCAACAAGAAGTAAAACAAAGATCAAATCCGAAAACTTAGTGAACTTCTGACCCCTAAATTGTTAATGCATGACAATATTGGTAGCAGAGAAGGTCGAATAAGTCTTCTTCAGGAGATCCTCTTTGGTTAGTCCTCATTACAGAACTTGAGAAGTGATTGGATTCGACAAACTTCAGAATTATGTTCATTCACAGACTTAAAGTCTTGGAAGCGCAGATGCTACCAGTCGTATCTTGCTCCAGGCAAGAAGATGTCATTTTGGTGATCGAAACAATCAGCCAAACCAACCCAAAGTGCTCATAGATCTTCCTCAACAAGGTACTCGGTTTGCATTGCATTATGAATATGTCTCCAGATGAAGATCATGGCAGTGACTTTCTTAGCTTCACCATTGGGTTATCCGTCTCAATTTTAATAGCTGGGTGCAAATTCTTTGTGGTGAGGTGAAGCTTTACATCTTGGACCCACTTGAGGTAGTTTCTTCCAGAGACCTCTAAAGAGGTGAAGTCGAGTGTATTTAAATTCGACATGTCCTTGTGACAAAATAAATGGACAAGAATGTGGTTAGTGTCATGGAGACAAATCAATCCATTCACATAGGAGTAGAATATTCAGGTTATAATAGACATTTATTGGTTTAAAGTTACATGAAATAGCTTCAGGTTTTCATGAGTGATTTTTAAGAAAAACTTCAAGTTTTCAAACAAGGCATGTTTCGAAAAACTTCGGGTTTTGAAAGAATCATGAACTTTATGTTTATATGTTACTACAGACAAACACAAATATATACACAGAAATATGCAACCAAAAAAAAAAAATGCAAATAGGTCTTTGTGGCCTATGATTATAATTTAATTAATTATTTGGACTTCGAGCCAAAATTAAAGGTTGAAAGAAAAATTATAAACCCAAGGTACCTAAAAAAAATAGGTGCTTAAAATTCAGGGCCCAAAACAGTGGGCAAAGCCCATGAATGGGTTGAGTGAACTGGTGCCGTGAGGTCCAGGACCAAAATTATGCTGGGGTAAGCACGGGCCTAACTATAGGTAGGCCGAGCATTATAGAAAAATAGGCTGCAGGTGCAAACCCAAAGACATAGACCCAAACAGGCTCGGATTTGGTGCTACACGAACATGGATACACCAACACATGGGCTGGGATCCGATGCGATGCGGTGCATGGAATCCATAACAGCCACGTGGGTTGGGTTCCACTGATTGGACATAGGAACATCGTGGCCAAGAAAGCCGGTGTTGGGCCGAGAAGAGCTCCAAAACCTAAAGGGTTGGTGTTCACTGAGAACATGCCAAGTCTATGTGGGCTTGGTTTCCAACCAAACACCTCAGCCAAGTTGGGTGATCTCATCGGAGAAAAAGACTAGTGCCACCACTGCAAACGTTGTGTCGTGGCACAAAAATCACGATGAAAGGTCGCAGGTTTGACAGCGACCCATAAAGGTGAACGGAGAGTGAAAATCTCTCAACATTTTAGAAACCCTAGAAAATTAAATCAGAATTTCAAAAAATCTAATAAGATTCGAACGAATCTCAGTTAAACGACGTCGGGGACGAACTGCAAATCGTTGGGACAGTGACCCATGGGCAAGGCCTGGCTACAGGCCGGCTTGCGACAGTGGGACGCCATGGAAGGCGTCGGGTTTTCTGCTTTTCAAACCTGAAGTCCGTCGCTCCGGTTTGTGATCTCACAGCTCAAGGATAGCTCGGCGACTTGGCTTAGAGACGCTGCACGTTGGGTTTTCACTGAACCCTAATTAAAAAATTTCAATTTTCAATTTTCAATTCAATTCCAGATTATAATTTAATATAATTCAATGCATGAACAGATATTTGATGGGATTCATGGCAATATTAATTCACATAATTCAACAATTATGAATATAATGCATACACAATTTATGTAGAATCTAAAATTCAAAAAACGTAAAGTTGGGTCATGCATTATGGTGATTGTTCATGCTATTAGAGTTGCAAAAATATCGAGATAAAAACTGTTGTTTTGGAAAAACTTGATTGCGTGATGATATTGATGAACTGGTTTGATGCAAAAAAACTTCCACATCAGATTCCTAATCGCAGCTATAGGAGTGTGCTGATAACGTGTTGTGGCTTATTTTATCTGACAAGGGAAAGAAGGAGGCACGGCAGAAGAAAGAGTAGGGGGAGAGATTTGTTTGTAGGGTTGTGTACATGATACGTTATATCCCTTCGCAATGCCTTTATTTATAGTAATAAGGGAGGGAATAAACCTTCTCCTCCAAGGAATACAAGTCCTAATAGGGAATTAGTATCAAATCTAATCTAGGATTTACACAATCACACTTTAAGGAGGAAGAGGGTTAGGTGTTCTTCACGGGCTACTCTTTCTTCTCTACTTTGTCATCTTAACTTGCACCCATGGCTACCAATTAACATATTTTGCTGCTAAAGGAAGTTCAAGGGACTGGTAGTGGAAATAGGACAATAGAGGTGTGGTGCTTTGGTAAAGGTATTTTTGGAATAATAGTGGGTGGGGAAATAGAATTTTAATTTTTTAAAACTTTTTAATAGTGGATAGGATTATAATGTGGGTGGAGAAATAAGGCAATGGATGTATCTAGCAACACTCTAGTATAATTAGGGCTGTAAATTGGCTCAAAAATGTTCGAGCTTGCACCGGGTTCTGCTCGTGAAAAAACCAAGTCATGCCTAATTCGACTCGATTAAGAAACAAGCCGAGCTTGAGCACTATTATGTTTAGCTCGTAAGCTTGTGAGCAACTCAATTTTTTTGCAAAACAACTCGTGGTAAGCTTGAGCTTGGCTAGATCATTCAAGCTCGATACGCAATAGTATGTATGAAGGAAATACATATACTCAACTCTTGCTAGATACGTATGTGGTGGCTCAAAGTCCAACTAATTCAATTAACAAAATTAAAAAAAAAAAAAAAAACCAAAATGGGATACATTTTTACCCATATTAAAAGGATAGTTTAGTAGGTTTTTTTCTTTCTTCAGTACACATAGTAAAACAGGAGTTCCAGTTGCGGTACAAAAAAGGGTAACACATATGGCCATTGTATCTTACTTAAAATCTTCAAGAGGGAATTAACGATTGTACAGGTGTGAAGATTTAACAATTATATTATAAAACACTTAACTGTTTTATTTCATAACTATTAATTTGCACACTACAACCGAAGCAATTTTTTTTTTAAAAGCAAAATAATACCAAACTACCTCTTAGTCTCAATGAATTCCATCTATAAAAAACTAAATTATTTTTTCTATTATAAGGCATTGTGTTTGAAAATTTTGTCTTGCATTTTTATATTTTATGTATTTTGTTTAAACACACATGAATTAATTCATTATAAGAAATAGTTCAAAATAGTTTGAGCTTGAAAATTTTAAGCTCCGCTCTAGCTCAGGTCATATAAAGAAGCAAGCTAAGCCTAACTTGAACTTGAAATCAAATTTAAACAAACTAAACATTAGGATAATAATATTCGGTTTGGCTCGGCTAGTACATTAATTAGTTATTGTTGATCCTGTTAACACGATGACATATCCATCAACGGTTCACAATTATAGATGACCCACTCCACGGCAAAGACTCAGTCCATTACTACACAACTCCCCAAAACCTGAAACGAAACCCATTTTTTACTTTTCATTAGCCCCCATATCGCCACGCACGCTTCTTTCGCACCAAATCCAGCCTCACATTTCTTCGAACACATGGCAGTCACTCTCTCCGTCCGGCCCCACCGCCTCTCCGCCGGCTCCTCCTTCCCCCAGCCCGTCCGCCTCCCCGGCCCGAACGGAATCCGAAAGCCCCCCATGCAATTTGTGCCTTGGAGGGGCTCCATCGTCCCCTCCCGCCGCACATTAACCTGGGCCGCCACGGCCGGCTCCAGGGCCGACGACAACGCGCCGTTCGAGATGTCGGTCGAGAACGCCCTCAAGCTTCTCGGCGTCTCAGACGGCGCGTCGTTCGATGAAATTCTTCGCGCCAAGAACTCGATTGTCGCGGCTTGTAAAGATGACCAGGAGGCGATTGCACAGGTTATTACATCTCCTCATTTTCCATTCGAATTCGTAGAAGTTTTCGACTTTCTGAAATTTATGCCAATCTCGTTTTGATATTTTTTTTTCTGGGTTTTGTGCGAACAAATGTGGGCTGAAGTTGAACTAATTATTTTTTTTGAAAAATAGCGGAGATTTGAATGTTTAAAGGTCCTTTTTTTATGTTGAGTATGTTGAAATCTGTAGAGTTTAGCTCTAGTTCATGTAAATTTATTTATTTAAATAATTATTTTCTAATTAATATATTATTTTGACTGTTTATGATTTGTGCAGTTAATAAATTCATCTGTTTTACTCATTGGTCAAAGAAGTATTTGATTTTAGGACCACAAATTTGCAAAAGACTCAACTTATTTCTTGCAAGCTACCAATGATAGGGGTTTTTTTTTTTTTTTTGGGTAATTTTGGATGATGGGTTTGTAGATTCACAAGAATTTATTATGGTGGTTTCTACTTTTGGTTTGGAATTTTGTAATATCATGATTATGATTTCCTTATCACTAATGATTATTAGTTTAGGTTGAGGCGGCATACGACATGTTGCTTATGAGAAGCTTAACTCAGCGACGGGCGGGGAAAGTTGTGAATAGCAGTGTTCGTTATGCTGATGTAAAGCCAGTGAGTGCTTCTGGGATTGGATCAGTACCTCAGTGGCTGCAGGCTACTGTGAAGAATCCACCCATTGCAGTGGAAACGCCCTCAACGAGTGATCTGGGCGTACAAGTTGGTATTTATGGAGCTTTGATGGCCTTAACTTATGTCAATGGAGCTTCCGGTTCTTCTTTGGGGCCGTATGGAGGGGCTGATGTTCCTGGACTGATCCTGGCTGGTAGCTTTGGAGCTTCCTTGTACTTCATGACCAAAAAGAATATTAAGTTAGGTATGGAGTTTTCTTATGTACAAACATTTCTTTATTGTCGCTTATTAGATGTTCGTAAGGTATTAATTTCTACATCATAAATCCTCTGTTCGTTTTTTTGTCTTACCGTTTAGCATAATTTTGTCAATCATGAATGAGAGTCATGATTTTGTTTAGTTAGGTTGGTTATCTACCTCCACCTTTAATAACAGTTTTATCCATTTGTCCTTAACCACTATATAAGAAAATGGTTGACAAGTATTGATTGGTTAATAAAAAGGTATGTCTAACCTGAAATTTTCCGCATCTGCTATGTGGACAGGTGCATTTATTTAATGCAGTTCAGGTTCCATAGATTCTTGGTTTGTTTTTCTAAATCTGATATTAGGCATTAAGCTTCAGAGTAATTTTCCGTTCATCTTTGTAGGGAAGGCGACTATCATAACAGTAGGGGGGCTTGTTGCTGGTGCCGTGGTGGGTTCAGCAGTAGAGAATTTTCTGCAAGTAGACATTGTTCCGTTTCTTGGTATCCACTCTCCTGCTGCCGTAGTAAGCGAATTTATAATTTTTTTGCAATTAGTGGTCTCCTTATATTTAAAGTAAAAGAAAATTGTATCTATGACTTGAATGGTGAAATCTGTAATTATTCATTGGCAAGATCATATCGAGCTCTACTTAGGATGTATACCACTGCATGTTGTACAAAACTAACAATAGAAAGTAGTGAAACTTCTCGTTCACTCATTCACCCATTCTCTCTCTTCCTCTGTTTCACCTTCGTCTTTTCCTTGTTCTACTGTGGATTCTGGAGTTTGTTTATAACTTTATAACTTCAAATTCTCCGTCCAAAGTCATTCATTCGCTACCGTGAGTTAGAGATTAAAAGGACGGTGATAGAAGCCAAGTGTGTTGATTGTTGTTAGATCTTTGAGCTTGACGTCTTTGGCCAGCAGAGAAAGTCGTGGCTGAACCAAAAAACATGGTGGAGTAGGATGGTGGGACAAGGTCTGATTTATTGGCTTTTAGGGGGGAGGAAGGTTTGTTTATTGAGTTGGGTTATTCTATAAATGAAGGGAAATGATAAACACACATTTTTAAACTTTCACGTACCATGTTTAATGTTGGTCGTTGTTTTCATTTGATTTATTCAATTTGATGGCTGAATATGGGTGTGAAAATTATCACCCTAAATGACTCGTGTTTGCATAATTGTGGAAATGTTAACCATGTTGGAAATGCCATCCATGAATAGGTTGGGGAAGATTTTTGAGTTGCAAGAGGAGCATGAAGAGATCACAAAGTTTTTCATCTTTAATGGTTTGAGTTGTGTTATGGTCGTTCGCCTTGATGATTTCTGATCATTGATGCATGTAGGATCCTCAAAAGCCGATTGCACTTAAGTTTCTCTACTCCGCAACCATCCGAGAGTAGAGGAACTGTGCATTTTTTATGTTTTGGGAAGTCGGATGACCATGAAAATTTGGAGAAAAATCTGTTCATTTGGAAGGAAATAAGTCTACCATGAGAGTTGCTACATCACCACCACCCCCATAAACTTAAATAATTGAATCAACATATAGAAATTCGTCACTACTTGCTACAACATCACAATAATTGTCTCAGCGAGCTGCTATGACACAATATATGTACACAAATACAAATCCACAAATCCCCAATTCTCAAACGACCCATGTCACCTGCTGCAATTTTCATCATCCTTGGTGCCGCCTTCTATATACGCCGGGTTCCCAGCTTTATCTGCATTTTCGCTGCAGGTCACGAGATCGCTGTACAGTTGCTGTGAAGCCCTGGAAAACTCCGCTAAGGACTCGAAAACTGAACAAAACCCATTCTGGATTCCGATTAATGTGACCCTTTGAGTTTCCTGCACATAGTTTTGGTGTTTTTCCCTCTCCATGTCCACCTTTCTTCTGAACATGTCTATCTGCTCCTTTCTCTCTGTCAAGGACTCGGTCTTATGTTCAATATCTGTCTCACATTTCTGTTCCGCAAGCTTTGGCTCGAGAAACCTGCTCTCTGTCTTCTGGAATGCACGAATTCTTCGGTCGAGCTCTTTGGCTAAGCTGTCAACTTTCCGTTTTTGTTTCTGCTCTTCCCCTTGCTGATTCAACAGAGCCCTCACGTCCTTTGTAAAGCTTCTCAAGGCAATGGTCACCAAAGTATCCGGTAATTTTTCCATGGAAGATAACCAATCATGGCAGATCATGAGCAACGGGGGGCCATTAACCCCATAAGAAGCAGCTGAACTCCTGCTCCTGGAGTATAATTCCTCCTCAGGGACCACAAACTTAATTAGCCAACCATGGAGAGTTTCAACATATGCCTTTTGTGCAACGACGTACTCCTTAAAGCACGCATGCCAATTCTGAAGCTCGACGAGAAGCTGAAGCGTAGCACGTATGTGAGAGTTGTTGCTGAACTTTCCATACGCAGAGCCAGCAAAAGATTTCACCTCGAAAAGGATCTTGTGTTGGGTTTCATGAGATTCCAACATAATTTTCCAGGTGCGCATTAAGCTGCACAAGATACAAGGAAAACGTAAACTGATGAAACCCGCAACGAAAACTAATTTGGATGACTGCTTTAAGTTCAATCTGTTAAACTTTCATACCCTTTCAACAACTCAACAATTTGAGGCTGCAGTTCTTCATCTCTCAGAATCTGGATTCTCTTGGAGATTGACTCGGCACTCCGAATTGCTATTAAGATCCTGGCGTATAAATCCTTTACTGCAGCTCGAGTTTTGTCAATGGTCTCGTTGTCGCCTATGTCATGGTGTTTAAGTCGCGAGCATTTTTTCTCATAAAGTTTCCGTGTCATATCTCCGGACTAGAGGCAAGCAAATGTTAGGTAATCAGACCACATTAGTAAAACAAGGAACTAGTTCACTCGTGGAGACGGTGCGAAAATAGCTTACCTTAACTTGTTCATAGAGCTTCTTTTCCCAGGCATATAGCCTTTCTAGAGTAAGTGAATGACTTCCTGAATCCATTCCACCATAATCATCGAAAAGATCATTCTTAAATTCCGTCCATGTTGACGAACCCTTAGATCTCGATGCCACAAGACTCTTACATGACGAAAGCTTAGACGATGAAGTCGAGTTATGCCATGTTATAGCTTCAATTAGCTTTGTTGAGTTCTCTGCATTAAAATAGGATATAGAAACGAAGTAAGAGACTCATGAATAGCAACAGATAGAGCACATGAAGGACTAAGGAAACAAATCATATATGGAGTCATTATTGCCACATAAACCGAGTGTTTATTAGGTGAACATTGTTTAACTCCTTACGTGGAAAGTGTCATTCTTCTGTACATGTAAATCACAGTTTGGCATGTGATGTAACTCTTCAAAATCAGAAAAGAAAAGCTTTTACACACGTCAAACTGTGATTTGTCTGCAAGGACGAATGACACTTATCGTTAAAGAACCAAGTTTTTTCCTCCCCTAATATGAAAAAGAAATACATGTGCAAGTAGTGACGTAGTCAGGATTTTAAAATAATTGGGTCGTAATATAAACCAAAAAGCTTCATTGGGCCATTTCGTCAAGCACTTAGTAAGTACCCACTAATTCTTGTCAACACATGCCGAAAGTTTATGCCAACATATGTTGACAACTACTGGCTTGTCGAGGTTGGAGACAAGATACTATGGAGTAATGTTAGAAGAAATATTTCATACAAGAAGAGAAAAGGAATACAATATGATAGAAGAAAATAGAAGTAGGAAGAACATATTGTAATTTAGTCTGGCTTAACTATTTATAGGAGTCAAATACAATATACAAACAAATATAGATGGGGTTTTTGAAGTTATTGGGGTCCATGACAACCAATGATCCCATATTGGCTCCGCCCTTATATGCAAGAATATTCCAACTTTGTGAGAAAAAGAAACGATGTTGAGGTCCATAACCCAAATCGTTGGTTAGTCTGCAGCAATTTGGGAGTAAGGTTTTGGACATTTAAGACAATAATCATCCGGACGAGAGCCCAAAAGACTGCCGCATGACTATTTTGGAACTCCAGCTCCCTTCACATAATATACAACATTTTTCTCAACATTTCAAACTAACTTACTAGCAACCAGATTGTGGTTAGAAGCAGGACACACACAAACACAAGAATACAAAAGAAATCACAAAAGGATCAAGAACCTAAAAATAAAAAAACAAATTAATTATGCAACAGAAGGAAATAAATATTAGAATTTTCAAGTTTTGAATTAAATAAAAAAAAAAACCACCACCTTTAATTTCCTCCAAACCGGACTGCATTTGCAGTTTATTAGCATCAAGCATCCTGGACACGTCCTTTGCAGAATCAGAAGCCCTAGAAAAAAGGTCCACAATGTCCTTCAATGCTTCCAACAGCTCCCTCCCTTCAGCTGGTGTATCAATCACATCAAGCCCCTTTTGCTCCCCCTCCCTCACATTATCCCCCTCGTCAACCACCTTCACCACCTCAGCTCCGCCGTCATGCTGCTCTATGCCGCCGTTATCTTCCACCACCACTGCCTTGTTTTCTACCTGCTCTCCAACTCTCTGACTCTCCTCTTCTTCCTCTTCTAGCTCGGGTATCCCTTCCTCCTCCCTCACCACCCTCAGATCCTCGTCGGAGCTCCGCCTGTACCCGCTTATAACCTCCGGCCTCACGGCCTCAAACGGGTTGAAGAAATCCCACCCAAAATCTCTCTGTGGTGAGGGCATTGCTGGTGGCATTTGCATATAAAAGTACCCACATCCATGTTCTCTCCCTTCTGTTTTTTGCACCTCTTCTTCTCTCTCCTCCTCAGAGGAGTCTGAGGACGTTGAGGAACCACATGAGTGACAAGCAATGGACTCATGGGTCGACTCAGACGGCCTATGCTGAAGGAACATTGGGTTGGTTATTACATTTTCAGTGATAGGAAGCGGAGCCACCACCTCCGCCTCCGCCGCCGGAGGAGAGTGGGGTGAAAATGTGATGAGGTAAGGTTTAGGAGGGGAGGAGTAGCCTGCAACAAAGAAGTCCACGGCGGCAGCCACCGCAAACAAAGCATGGCTGTACTTACAATGCGCCACCGCAAGAGCGTACCTTTTCTCCACCGCCAGCTTCAGCTGCCGCTTTCTCTCCCTACAAATTGCCACAACTACACCTCCTTCCTCCAGCTTGGAGGCAACACATCCCCCCATCTCTCTCTTGCTAAAGTTTGAGCCCTTCTGCTTTTGGGAAGTAAAAAATTGGGGTAAAAGTCAGAAAGGTGATTTTTTGGAGGAATATGTGGCTTCTTTTAAATAAAAAGGAGGTGGGTTCTTGACAAAAATGACAATGTGCTTCTCTGAAATTCTATGTAAAAAATGTAGCTTTTGGAGAAATGTAAGAAAATTAGGAATCCAGTTCTCTGAGAGCAGAAGTCCAGTTCATTTCCTAGCACAGAAAACAGAGAGAGAGAGAGAGAGAGAGAGGAGATGGGGCAGCAGAGCAGAGGAGACAGGAGAGTGTTGTTATACTTATTTTTGTGGTTTTGGGAAGGAAATATTTAATTTTTCTGCTAAAAAGGACCGTTGAACAGAGTAGTGTTTGTGGTTTCTAGGAGAGATTTTTATCTCCTCTATTTCCCTTAACCAGGTAACCTTGACCAACTTACGAGTTGCTGAACATGTATGCACGGAGAGAGAGTAAAGGCCAGGCAGAACCCTAACAGGAGGGAAAGTAGGGGCTCGAGAAAGAGAGAGAGAAAGATGGAGCTAGAGAGAGGGAGAGAGCTAGTGTTTTATTTTAGGTATGTTGTGTTGAGAAATTTTTAATTATGATAGGCATACGGATGGTACATCAAGTATTTTTATGTAAATGGTTAAAAATTTATTTTTTAAGTTATTAACATTTTAACACACATATTTCATCATTTATATAGTGACACGTGGTGTATCATTATGTGTACCGATCACACTGAAAAATCTCTTTGTTGTATTTGGTAATTTTAGATATCCTTGAGTAGGATCGCGCTAAGATAATAGTTTTACGTGTTATAACTTACAGGGCTAGTATGACATTGCTATGTTTTTAAAAAAGATGTGTTATTTACATACATTTTTATACCTTTCACACACATTTTTCATCATGATCGTCAGATGAAATGAATTAAAGAAAATGAAATGACATAAATTAACAAGGGTTATCTGAGAAGTAAGAAAATGTGTGTGGATAGCATACCCCTTAAAACAACTGCATCTACAGTGATGTGAGGATAAACAGCTATAAAATAAAGTTGTTGAGTGTTTGGGAAACTTCTTTTTGTAAAAGTGTTTTTAACAAAAAAAAGAAAAAAAAAAAAAGGAATGTTTGAGTGTTTAGAAATTTTTTTTATATAAATTGTTGTGGATATACTAAATGACTAGAGATATGATATTTAATGTGATATAATGATTATCATAGAGAATAATGTAGGGGCGATGGTTATAATTTTGTAAAATATCTAGGCATACTTGTCATTTGAAAATTTTATTAAATAAGCACTGATTACTAGGGGTGGTTTTGGTACATTATCATATTAAAACCTATGTACTAGTTACCATACCAAATATTTGGTACGACAAAATCTATTACCATTACCGTACCATAGTTTCGGTATACCAAATAATTTGGTTGGTATGGTATGACAATGGTAATTGCCACTTTGTTTTACGCCACTTAGTTTGCCCAAAATCTAATATTTTTTAATTAATGTAGAAGTGTAAAAAAAAAATATAGAAAAAATATATAAACACTCGTAATGACAAGCTTTACAACTTTCATGAAGAGCTTAACTTTGAAATTCGCCATTATAATCATATAAATCATAGATCAAAATTTATCCGTTGATTGTTGTTTAAATTTACGCTTCATTTTTCTCATCAAATTTTTTTTTTTTCAGATTTTCTTTTTTTAAAATATGATCTATTAGAGGATGCAGGAAGATGAACGGTTTGGATCGTTGATATTATGTTTAGAGTTTTACGGTTAGTGAAAATATTGCTTGATGTTTATAAAGTTTCTACAAACTATATGACATCGACTCATATTTTAGTTAACCATAAATATCGAAACGTGATATCAAAGATATGAACCGTTCATCTTCTTACATCCGCCAGATGATTATGTTTTCAAAAAAGAAAATTTAAAAAATGAAATTCAGTAAGAAGAATAAAGCATAAATAACAATCGACGGTTAAATATAAATTTAAGGTTTATGGATTATAGTGTTGGATTTTGAAGCTATCCTCTTCATGAAAGTTGTAAAGCTTGTCACTATGAGTGATTGTATCTTTTTTTTTATTTTTATTATTTTTATTTTTTTTACACTTCTACAATAATTATTATTAATTTTAGTAATTTTGCCCTCAAATAATTATATGAATAAATACATAATATAATATTAATAATATTTGTAGGTACGGTATACCACTAGTACTGGTTTTAGGTACCAGTACCGTATCAAAACAGTATGGTATGGTACAAATATCGTACCATTACCAATTGGTACAATTTTTTAGTAATAATTTGGTATGGTATGGTATGGTTGATATGGTAATTTGGTAAAAATTTCCACCCCTACTGATTACTATGCTTTGAAAAAAAAAAAAAACTTTTCTTAGAAACATGGTATGCCTTGCTTGTGCTTTTTTACTAACATATACACAATTAAAATTTTTCCTTTTTTTTTTTTTTTTTTTGGTTTTACGAAACACATTTGATGTTCCTCATCTTTTATTAAGCTGTTTCTATTAAAAACACCATAATTCCAAACTATCCTATAATACTGTGAGTAGACGAATTTTTCGAACAATCCAAACCCTAACCCATCATTAACAGGTGATGTCTCCTTCCAATCAAGTAATGCCATCTGCCCCATTAAAGCTAAATAGTTTATTCCTTTATACAATCAATAAACGAATATTTTATTTTAAAAAAATAGGCCTCATTCTCATCGCCCCTTCTCTTGCATTCCTCTCCCTCCAATTCCTTCGAGCCCCCTACAAAAACCATTGATGCCCTAGATTCGGCCCCACCATGTCCTCGTCACATTGAATTGGCGACTCCACCTCTGTCGCGAGCGCCCTATACACCACCAAAAGACTCAGTTAGCTATATCTCAAAACTGGTGATCTGCACAGAGGTTTAAAAAAAAAAAAAAAAAAAAAAAAAAAAAAAACCAAAGAAACAAAAAAATTAAAGGAAATAATAACATATCCATGAAAATCTCAAATCATGATCTCAACATGACAGAAGATGATGGTGCCAAATCGAGATTTTAGTTGAGTGATGAAGAGTGGAGCATGATGCGGTTGTTGGGTGGAGGACAGAAGTTTTGATGTAGATGTTTTGACTCCTGAGTTAGAAAATGTTTGGTTTCCGGTGTTGTTGACCGAGACAGTGGAAGGAGATGGATGAGAGAAGGGTGCTAGTACGATATTAATAAAATGTTAATTTTTTTTAATTCTTTTAAGGCTTTTTAGCCAAAATAGTCCTTGAGATTTGCCTAACTCCTCATTTTGGTCCCTGAGATTTGAAATCAATAGAAGTGGTATATGAGATTGTTCACCATAAATCATTTTGGTCATTCGATGAAAAATTGTGTTAAATAAGGATCAAAATAACAAAATTACCCTCAATAAAATAAACAATAGGCCAAAATGATTTGACAAAAATTGAGATTTTTTTTTTGTCATTTTATCCTTATTTTGTGGAATTTTTTTCACGGAAGGACCAAGATAATTGATTGTGAACAAACTCAAGGACCAATTCTCTCGATTTCAAATCTCAGGGACCAAAGTGAGGAGTTATGCAAATCTCAGAGACCATATTGTTGTACTTTTATGTGCAAACAGAAGCGTATTTTAACAAAGTACCAATATCAATGTCGTAGGTGAAAACTAAAACAAACAATCTCAAACTAACACGAGATTTACGTGGTTCGGCGTAAAGCCTACATCCACGAGTGAAGCACGGCGAGAAATTTCACTAAACAGAGATTACAAAAAAGTGTTTAAACTCTCACAACCCAAATCCCACAAATTACAAACCTTAAACAAAACGAGTAGAGAACCCAGACAAACGGAGAAGATTCTCCCAAATTGCTCTCTAACTCACAAACTCACAATTTGACTCTCACCAAATTGCCACACGAATGAGCCATGGGTTTGCCACGCACTCATGATTCCAAACGGTGACCTTCACCCCAAAACCCAATTAAAGAAAACTCTTTAAGCCATGGTGAGGCACACAAAATACACTAGCCCTAACGTCCTATTTATAGTGCATATGACTTAGGTTACAACAAGAATCCTAATGGGAAGTAAATACAAATCCTAATCAAATAGGTAATTAACAAAATCTCTCCACCAAGGAAACCAACTAAGAAGTCAAAATCCAAACCTAAATAGGACACTAAAACCAAATAGGTAACACAAACCTAATTCTTTGCATCATCCTGTTTTTGAGCCGTAAAACCCAACAATCTCTACCTCGGCGAGAAATTAGCAAACTTCCAAATCAAATACAAACTTCAAATTTGGGATACCAAAATACAAATGCAAATGTGCACCAAACTCCTTCGAAACTGATCTCTATCTAGAATAAAAAAATTCCAAAAGTCTTCAAACTTGAAATTTCCTCCAACGCCTTCTCCAACGCCTTCCATTACGGAAACTAACAAATACGAAACAAAATCCAAGCAAAAGCTTGAACATACGAACAAAAAGTGCAAATTGCACTCCACCCAAAGTGCTTGAGTACCAAGCTTTACCTCCTCACATAACCTTTAGAGTAGTTGAAAACAACAATCTTCTACAATGTTTGCATCAACACTATCAAAGACTTGTCAAACGGCTTCTTTTTGCCCTTGAGTTTAGGGCAATCTACTTTCCAATGAACTTCCTTATAACAATAGCTACAAATGTTCTTTCCAAGTTTGCCCATTTCCTTATTCCTTCCTTGAACTACCAAAGCACACATCTTCAATTGCCAAATACCAAAGTCATTGCCGTTGAACTTTTCAATATCAACTTTCATCGACGACACATAAGGCTTCATAGTGACTGCCAAGCAAAGCCCAAGCCGAAACTAGGCTCTAATACAACTTGTTGTACTTTTATGTGCAAACGAAAACGAATTTTAACAAAGTACCAATATCAATGTCATAGGTGAAAACTAAAACAAACAATCTCAAACTAATAAGAGGTTTACATGGTTCGGTGTAGAGCCTACATCCATGAGTGAAGCACGGCGAGAAATTTCACTAAACAAACAGAGATTACAAAAGAGTGTTTAAACTCTCACAACCCAAATCCGACAAATTACAAACCTTAAACCAAACGAGTAGAGAACCCAAACAAACGGAGAAGATTCTCCTAAATTGCTCTCTAACTCACAAACTCACAATGTGACTCTCAATAAATTGCCACACGAATGAGCCACGCACTCATGATTCCAAACGGTGACCTCCACCCCAAAACCCAATTAGAGAAAACTCTCTAAGCCATGGTGAGGCACTCAAAATACATTAGCCCTAAGGTCCAATTTATAGTGCATAGGACTTGGGTTACAATAAGAATCCTAATGGGAAGTAAATACAAATCCTAATCAAATAGGTAATTAACAAAATCTCTCCACCAAGGAAACCAACTAAGAAGTCAAAATCCAAACCTAAATAGGACACTAAAACCAAATAGGTAACACAAACCTAATTCTTTGCATCATCCTGTTTTTGAGCCGTAAAACCCAACACATTTTGGCTAAAAGCCTTCTTTTAATTGTGGACCAAATTGATGATGTAAATTGCAACTTAAATGCACCTATGTCAAGACCTGGTTGGTGGAACTCCATGTCAGCCAATGCGCCTCCATCACAAGGCTACCACCACTAAGAAAATGAATCAATCGGATCAACGGAAAATGGAGGTGAGCAAGCCACCTGTGCAATGAGTACTCACATAATCCTACCAAATAGTGCTAATTGCACTTTAACATCCACCAAAAACCCAAGTGCGTCGCCAAGGAGAAACACCCAGGCCAAGTAGCAGTGGTTGGTAGTTGAGGACATGCGACGAAAAGAAGCATTGGAGAAAGAGAGGTGCATAAAGGCCCTGATCTAAGACAAACTTAGGGGAATTGAGACAAAGCCCAAGGAAATGAGACAAAGCTCAAGAAAAGCCAAAGTAAAGCAAAAGTAGAGTAGTGCAGGAAAAAAAAAAAAACGGAAACGGTGGAGTGAAAAAGGATAGTAAAAGAAATCTTGAAATGAGGAACCAAAGAGCGTGGTGGGGGGATGGGGGGAAGAAAAGTGTTGGGAAGGGAAGAAGGGGAACTCGGAGGAAAGGGTGGAAACAAAAAAAATATGGTGGAAGAAAAGGGAAGATGGAGGAGGTCGAAAAAACAGGGAGAGATGGTGAGAAATGGAGGAAACAAGAGGGTTGAAGAAAGGGGGAGAAGAAGGAGGGCAAAGAGGGAAGGGCATTGGCTACCGCCGATCCTAAGTTGGAGCCAGAGGTCGACAGCAATGAGGATTTTAGAAGTTTTGGGGTTTTTGGGAAAGAGAAAGGCACAAAGTCATAGGAAGTTTTTTTATATAATATGATGCTTTTCTATAATCTATCTTAATAATTAGATAAATATATCATAACCCTAATAAATTTTAGTATCAACATAAATGGGTTGTCGTATTATCGCCAAACCGAAGAATTACTCCTCAATTAGTTTGCTTTATATATTTCACACAACATGAAAATGCATGTGACTTCTATAGAGTACTTCAAGTTCAAAAATATATTACAACTAAATTCAGGAAATAAAAAAGTTTGGAGCTATACCAAACATGTAGGTTTTAGAGAGGACAGAGGAAGAGTTGGGGGTGTGCAAAAGGTGCAATGGCACAGGGCCCCGAATTTCTGATGGCCCCAAAATTTTGATCTTCCTATATATCACATATGTATAAATTTTACAATGAAAAAAAAAATTATTAAAAACAAAAATCATCATCATATGATATTATTAATTGATTAAGTGGAGCTTATACTCAAACATTTCTCTAGCAACATAAAAACTTGTGTATTGCTTTCTTTCACTTTTCTTTAGCAATAAAATCCTAACTTATATATTACTTTCTTCTACAAACACAAGCTTATTTCTGTATTTGTTATTTAGTCGTGCTCCATTTTTTCATAGATGAACCATAAATCATAATTTCATGGCAATTGAAGATTATTCAATTAGTAAGAATGAGATATTAATTTTAATTAAGTTTGAATATTTTTTGTTGAATTCTTTATGAATATGTTGGTTTTTTTTTTTTTTTCCTTTTTAAAAAAATGAGAGTCTCTTTATTAAGTTCGCACATGGCCCCAAAATGTGAGACGGCCCTGAGAGAGGATGACACACAGAGAGAGGTAGGGTTTTGCAGGCTAGTGAGTAAAAATAGGAGTCAAAGTTGGTAAAATTAGTGGTAAAAGGTTGTCACCCCTGGTGAAACCAGAGAGCGCCCTTGTCTTGTCTGTGTTGCCCATGTTTTTAATCTCTCTTTACATTATTAAAAAAAACACATGTGTGTTCGGGCAAGGATTTCCCTCGCACAGCTCCCCAAAGAGGTGGCACTTGGTTGGTTGTCGAGCGAGCTCTTGCTACTTGGCGTGCTGCAAGAAGAGTTTGTAGCTAGTTGCCTTATAGATGGGTTAAGTCTGCATTAAGTTCTTTTTTTTATTTTGCCATGTAAACAAGGACTTTTAGTTCATAATCTTGTATGTCCAAAACAAAGGGAGTTCAAGCCCCTTTCAACAACTTCCTCGATCATGGTTCACTTTTAATGAAACCAGGTTTAATAACTTAACCAGATTCGAAAGCCAATAGGGCTCTTAAGTCAAAAACAATTGAAAATAACTTGAATACATGCTAGGAAGTACATTAAACGTCAGATCTACTAAATAAGAGTACAAACAAAGAGACTTGGGCAAGATTTTACCATGTTGGGCAAGGTTGAACTTCTTACAACCACTTTTCTTTGGGTTTACAAATGGTTGTATGAGGGAATCGATACTACAGTACTAAGGAATGTAGCAGAGCTTTGACATTAGACAAAAGATAGCTTTTCTAAAAGAACTATAGCCAAAAAGACTGAATCTGGACAAGTTTCAAATTTTCTGGGCACAAACTGGCTTAAGAGCAGAGTTTGCATGTCTTTTGATTGGTTGAGTGGCCTTGCCTTTAATGCCTCTTTCCCTTTTTATAGACAATTTAGCCTGACACCCTGAGCTTTGCTTCTGGCTGATGGCTTCCAGAGAGCAGTGAGTCATCATCTATTTACCTATCATTGACCCTAGAAAGTGCTTTTTGGCTAATAGTGAGTTAGTCTCTGCCACCCATTACTTCAATCATAGGCACATGGCCTATGCCTTAGCTGAAGTGGCTTCAATTTGCTTCAGGCCTGTCGACTGGGCTTGGGGCAAGCTTCAATTTTACTTTGGCATCCTTGGGCCTTACTAACATAAGGCCAAGCCCAACATTAAATATTAACCCAAACAATGCCCCTTTTAATCATTGTTAAGTCTGCTAATCGAGATGTTAATAATTATTTAACATTAGTCGCATGCTTTAACTCGGCACTTGCACCATTAAAATAGCCATTTTCAAATAAACCTTTGCACTAACCCAGGATCTCCAACGTTAACTAACTGCCCGTTATATAACCTCCGTTTTAATTTCTTGGCTAACACCTCTAGCAATCCTTATTCTCTGAGTTTTCAGAATTTCCAGAATTCTCTTGCCTTTATAGTTTTTTCATGCTTTCTACCTTCAATTTTCTTGTACTTCCTTCCCAAAACTAACCATGGCACCTAATACTCGCCTTGCATGTGAGTCTGGTGAGGGGATTGATAAGCTCATATTTATATATATTTTACATCAAATTCACTTGTCTTTTCTTAGTTAGTTCCTTATATTTTTGAGCTATTTACTTTGTTTTTGTGTTTTGTAGGATTTGTCAAGCAAAGAAAAGAAAAATAGCACAAGTGGGATTTTAACTAACAAATTCATCAAAACTGCCTGTGCAGGTCAACTGATTTTGGAAGCAAGTTGCGGACATCTCAGAATGAATTAGAGAATGAGCCTTATATGCTTAGAAAGCTACGGATGTTTATTTTCTGGAGCATTTTGTGGATTGTTAATATCATTTTTCTAGAAGAAGTTATGGCCGTTTTAACACTAAAAGGTTTTGAAGAGGCTGAGCAGTTTGTAACTGACAATAAAGCATTGAAAGCAATAAATCCAATAAATCTAGCAGCCAAAACTGATACGGTCAAGAACAAACCAGCTGACACCTGTTCAAATTTCAGAGGAAATGGAATTAAAGATGAGGATTAAGAGGGAGTAATTGGCATAAAGGCTACCCAAGGAGTTAAAATTGTTTTACCATTTCCTCTCACTTATTGTTATCACTAAATGGCTATTAGTGGGTGAGTTAAGGAGAAGAAAATGTTGCAGTAAGAATTGGTTTAAAAGTAGTGTTGGGGAAGGAAGGATAGAGGAAGCCTCAGTCGATTTCTTTCGGTTCTATTTTCTCAAACTCATGTCTATCTTTTGTTTTAACTTAAGGATTGTGTAACTAAATTTTAGTAGTTAGGGGCTATTTTGAAGCCCTGAATATGATTGCAAGTTTGTTATGACATTTCGTTTGAATTACTTTTATGAATGGATAAAAATTAGTTCACTACTTGTCTCATTGATGAATTATTTATGTGTTTTCTACGGATGCATACTTAGTAAGCATATCTACGATTCTAATATTATGAATATGTGTGTGTCTGCCCTTGTCAAATGAGGACATACATATGTTCTAGAGTAGTACTTGTTAATTGTGATTAACATGTGAACCAATTTCTAGAATAAGTATGACAACACTAGTACTTACGATGCCTTGTGATGACTCAAATTCTTTTCATTCTTAATGATTTCTACTTGTTAAATCTATGAACACACCATTCTAGATTGCATGTTAGGGATTGAGTTAAGTTGAAAACGTCATTCTCTTAACATGCCACATAAGAAAGAGTAATAGGTTAAGTTCTAACATTGAGCCAACTTGACTATCTTCATCCAGAAATAGAAGGAAATTGAATGAAACATAACATGTTTGTATGATTATTTGGTGGTGGATAACACTTCCCCTAACTTGTTTTCTTAACTTGTGAACTACAATCTATTTTTATTATTTAAAATCTGTCGTTGTCCTGTTTTTGTTCGATTTAATTTAAATATCAAATCAACTCCAAAAATCCCAAAACTTTGTGTGAGTGTAGCTCTATGTGTCTAGTGTTTGCATATAAAATTTCGTAGACTTTAGATAAGTGTAAGTCACACTAATAATTATTTTTCAGTGGCTGGCCAGTAGGGACAACAACCTAGTTTTTGTGACATTTTAAGTAGTTAGATAAAATAATCTTCTGCGGGAAAGACCCTTATTTTCATATGCTACAATTGACAAATCTTAGTGTTAATAAGGAAAATCAATAGGACATTTGTGTGCTACTTTGTGGTGTGCTTTTAATCCTATCAGGATCGTCACTATGCGCCTTCGACTCAACGGCCTTCATCGCCCTCGGGCTAGCCTGAACTCATCAATTTTCTTCGAAGAATGAGTTGTTCATTCCCTTGGGTCGGCCTAGACTGCCCGAGTCCCAATTGCGGTGGAGAGCAACATGCCTGCCACCACTTGGTTCACCCCCAACCTCTACTGTGCCGAGGCTGGCATCTCAGCCTCCAAATGGTCCAATTTCTGAAGAGGCTTCCCACTCATAAGGGATGAAGTTTGGTCTCGAGCCAATCTGGAAATAGAAGTGGATGGCCAACGAAATCTATAAGTTCATCATGCTCTCTAAGGTTAAGGTTATAGCCAAGCCTGAGCTCCTGGCCAATACTTTCCTTTTCTGGAACAATGAGACCAACACATTCAACTTCAGAATGAGTCTCATGTCTTCGATAATTCTAGACATGGCTCAAGTCTTCGAACTAAGGCATTCAGGTGGGTGCATGGACGTCACCCATGATTGGTTATCCCCTTCTTGCCATACTACTGAAAGCTCGGGCGCATCTGAGTCCATCACTAGTCTGGAGTATAACTCCACGACATTTAAGAGCTATGTGACGTCCTTTGTGGGCTTCATTCCATTTTCAAATAAAACTTTTGACCCGCCCTCCTCCACTGCAATAAGGCTCAGGAACACATGTATTTCCTTCTATATTGGTTGAACAAACATGCGTTCCCAAACAAATCCAAATAAGTGAAGCTAGAGTGGATCCCATTGGTGAAGGCCTTACATTCATTTGATGATGTAGTCACGTGCCCTTTCTCCTAGCACACCTTTACCACCTCCTCTACGAGATGATTAGAGGTAAGCCCTTCGAGCCCAACCTTAACAGGCCAACCTGGATGGTCCAGCTATGGCTTCAGTGGTATTTCCCCAAGTTTTGGGCGCCAAACTTGGAGTTCCCTGAAAGAGTAGCTCAAGCCCGTATTTTGGCAGAGGCGTCTCCTACAAACCATTCAACCCTTACCAGCTTATACTTCTTCAGAGTTTGTCAAACTCGAGCAGACTTGGAATGAGATGCCTCTGTGCTTATGAGGTACTTATGGTTCTCGAACCAGATCTTCCAAGATGAAGAAGATGTCAGCAGCTATTGCAAGGAGAAATTCGTGAGCTGCATCCAACAACGGGGTCTAGCTTAGGAAGTTTGGAACGACCGCACAGGCTACGTGTGCGGGCTAGAAGTCTACCACCCCAATTTCTATGGTAGGCAGCTGGGATTTAGGTAGGTTATCCAAGTGCCCTACTTTGACTCTATGCATTATGGGACTTCATTTCGCCCCCACTCTCTAGCCGATGTGACGTTTGGGTAGCTCAGTGCAGTTTGGAAGTGATAAGCCGCATAGCACACAAGCCTATGACCCTTAAGTTCAAGTGCACTTCATTCTTTGCCATTTGGTAGGAGGCCAAATGGTCAAAGAATTATGATGGAGGTATCAGAGAGGCCCACAACCTCTTCAGGCAAGTTTCTTCAAATTCTTCCCGAATAAGGAAGAACTTGAGAGCTGGAAGAAGGCAATCAACCAGAAAAATTAGCTTCTGCTTATAGGTACACCCTGCCACTTCTGTTTTGCTTCTTTTGGTGATGCTTCCATAATCTATCATTTACTAACTCTTATTTTGGTCTTGTAGCCCAAGGCAACACTAAAGAAGTAGATGTCGGGCCATAAGAAGAAGTTGCAAATACTCTGCTTCTTCATGAGGCCATTACTGAGGCATCAAGGCAAGGGGCAGGGTCCAACCAAATAGTTAAAGAAGTTGAAGACATTTTTGAACTCGTCAACGATTTAAAGGCCGAGGCTGGGCCTGAGGTAGAGACGCGGGCACCTCGACGGGCAAAGGCGACCACATTGGAGACTTTAGAGTCTGAGCCCGAGGAGAGGCGCTAGCCTCAACTTGCTTTTCCTAGCTCGAAGACAACTCCCACCAAAATGAAAAGTAGGTTACAGACTTCTCAGTCTTCAAAGTCTTCCTCTGCCCATCCAGCTGAAGCGGGCAGGAAGAAGCACAAATTCTCCAGTAAGTTGATTTTAGCCTTAGTCTTCTTTTCCCAGTTTCGACTTTCCCCAAGTTTGAACTAACACTCCCCATCTTTTGTAATTAAGGTCTCCTGCTACTAAGAAACCTGCCCTCACTTCCCAAGAATCACAGTCAGGCGTAGAGGTATCAAGAAAACAAGGAGATCCTCGACATGATGCTTGAGGAGTTGAAGGTATGGCCTTTATTTCTTAATCATTAAGTTATTTTTGAAGTTCACTTTCTTTGACCCTTGTGTTAATTCTTTGCTTGTTTGCTTGTAATAGGATACCCGAGGCGAAGAGATCTCCTAACACGAACCTTTGTCTCCTCCAGCCCGAGCGGTGCATCTTTCTCCTCGTCGGGCCAAGCCATCAAAGGTGTACTTCTTTCTCATTCCTGGTTAAGCCTATGACTTTTTAAGTTTTGAAACTAACAAACATCTTTCTCATTTCCTAGACTAAGGTTAGGGTATCTGCTTTTCAGGTTGGGCAATCCTCAGTCCTTACCTCTTTTGCTCATCTTCCTCCAGCCATGATGGTGACTTCTACTTCCTAGTTTAATCCAACAACTGAGGAGATGTTGCACTTCGTGGAAGATGATAGCATTTCAGTAAGTACCATATTTCTCAAGCCCTTCTGAATTTCCTCTTAAGTTCTCCCTTAACTTGTACTTATACTTAGTTTTTCCTTCTCTCAGTCTTTTCCAATGCATGAGGCCGCCAAGCAACCACCAATAGTATTTGGGGAGCCAATAGTCTTTGAGATCCTTGTGGTCTCATAAGTGACTAGCCCGTGGGCTCCTCAAGCTGTTTCACGGGCCAGCCCACCCACATTTCCTAAAGCAGTTGTGACCATAGAGGTGCCTCACCTAAAACTCAAGGGCCAGCTCAGGTACAAAAGTCTTATCACTTCTACTTCTTCATTTAACTTAAGTATGACTCAATCTCTAACTCATTCTTTGCCTTATGTAAAAACAAACTTCTGGTAAGGGCTCAGACAAGTCTCATCGGCCCGCGACGCACAAAGTGGTCATTCCTAAACCTCCCAAGGCCTCTGGGGTCACAGGGGTTCCCATCCCTCGACCCAAGAAAACAATTGTTGCTGCTACTTCTGTATCTGGATCTTTTCCTCCCATCTCTACTGAAGCTGCCTCCACTATTGCTACCTCTAAGGGAACTAGAGTGATGCCCCCACCTCTTGCATTTATTTCCTCCCATCTCTACTGAAGCTGCCTCCACTATTGCTACCTCTCAGGCAAATCAGGACAAGGCTGAGGTCTCTAAGGTGTCATTCCGAGCCTCAAAACCTTTAGGATCAACACTGGATCTTCAAGGAGTGGATGCAAAGGGAATTCACTACTTCCTTGAGCCTAAAAGCTCTCTAAAAAGCTGAGAAGACTTTGACTAAGTTATTCAAGGCTTAACAGATGTCGAAGGTCCAGTACGAGTCTTTCATCTCCTTCTTCAAAAACCTGAGGGCCTTGAGGGATCAGCACATTCGTGCAAAAAGGCAAGCAAACTAGGTCAAATGCTACAAAAAGAAGCACCTCAAGACTTTACTTCTCCGCAATAGCTAGTGAAAGAATGGTTAGCCATGAAGGACAGGATCATGGTGGTGACCTCTGAGATCTAGAAGTTGGAATAACATATTATAGTACTGAAGGCTGAGCAGATAACTCTCTCAAGCAAACTCTACCAGAAAAATGAAGAAGTGAAGAAGGTTAATGTGGAAGTAAAGGATACTAAAGCCCAATTAGCTCACAGTAACATTGCCTTAGAAGTGCCAGGCCAAATTTTCACAACCATAAAGACCTATCACTCTAGGATAGCTACATTAGCTAAAGATGTAAAATTGTTAGGCTAAGGTTTTTGTATATTCTTCCTTTGATGAAATGAAATGAAACCCCTTCTTCACTTTTTTACTTATCTTATTTTGCTTCCAGGCTAAACTGTGTCAAATGCATAAAATAGTTCTAACACTCCTTGCAACGTTTAGGCCTCTTCGATATAACAATCTCTAACATCCCATAGAGATAGGTGATATTTCTTTAAAAACTTGGCATTAACTGGATGTCTTTGCAAGTTTTTTTCCAAATCTGCCAAGTAATAGCCTCATCGATCTAACACTTGGTTGATGATGAAATGACCCTCCCAAGTGGGACTTCACTTCCCATAACCTCTAACTTGGGCACCCAAGGGTAAAACTGCCTTCCATAGCAACCTTTTATCCTTAAAGGTTTTCAATTTTACTTTCTTGTTGTATACTCGGGCGAAAACCATCTTTCATTCTTGGATTTTGTTCAAGGTTTCAATTCGAGCTCCATCCAAATCTTCAATCCCTTGACACATATCTTGAATGTATTCCTCACTATGTAGACCAAACTGGTCTTGAAGCCTTATAGAACTTACATTGATTTCCATAAAGCGCTTAACATTTTGCCCGAAGGTTAAGGCATAAGAGGTGGTCCCAGTTCCCGCTCTCTTTAAGGTTCTGTAAGCCCAAAGAGTATCTCCCAACTTCTCATGCCATCTTTCTAGGTTATCTACCACCATTATCTTAATAATATTCACCAAGACCTTATTGCTAGCTTCTGCTTGGCCATTTGATTGGGGATAATAAAGACTAGACTGGATCATCTTTATCTTAAACTTGTTTGCAAATTCTTCTACTTCTTTCGAGATAAAAGATGGCCCTCTGTCTATGAAAATTGTCTCGGGCACCCCATATCTGTGTAAGATCTTGGTTTCAATGAATCTCTTCACATCAGCTGAAGTGATAGTCTTCACAGCTGAAGCTTCCACCCATTTGGTAAAGTAGTCTGTTTCCATAATTATGAAGGTATGCCCTTTGCTATAAACTAGGTAAATCTATTCGATGAAGTCCATTGCCCATCATCTGAAGAGCCAAGGCTTCACTATTGGATTCAAAGGTACTAAGGGTATGTGTTGAAGGGGTATGCTTCTGACATTCTTCACAACCTCTGGCATAAGCTTTACAATCTTTTTCCATGTTGGGCCAAAAGTAGCCATACCTTCTTAACAACCACCTCATCTTGGTCTTAGCTTGATGTGCTCCACAAATACCTTCATGTACTTCAACCATCACTCTCATTGACTCTTCCAAGCCTAAGTATTTCAATAGGAGTCCATTTGGAGTTTTCATTAACAAAGTTTTGTCTCACATGACAAACTTAGTTGCTTGCTGCCTAATCTTCTTACTTGTAGAGGAAGAAGTACTGAATGATTGATGTTCTCCAGTCTTCTATCTCAGGTTCTTTAGTCATTACATCGAGGTTGAATCCTCTCTCAAGGATAGAACGGAGATTCATTTTTTGTACCTCTACATTTACATCGAACCTTCTCTCTTGAACCTGTGCTCTAAAAACCAAATGTGCCATCTCATTAGCAATCAAATTTTCTTCTCTGGGATTATGATTGACTGATAATTTAGTACCCCAATAACTCAACAACTGAGTGGATGCCAAATAATAACATGCCATTGTGATGTGTCTGCACTTGTAATCAACATTCAACTGATTAATCACCTACTCTGAATCACCAAACACCTCAACTTTAGTTCCCCCTCAACTCTGTCAGGATTTCCAAGTCAATTATCAATGCCTTATACTATGCTCGATTATTGGTGGTATCTTGATAATCTAGAAGGAATAAGTAGCAATGTTAAACTAATTAGGATTAAATGATGACATTCCCAGCTCCAGCAGCATGTTGAGTACACGACCCATCAAAATAAAACCTCTAAGGAGTGATCCATAGGCTGGTTATTCTCTTTACCTCTTGCTGTATCCATTCTTCCTTGCCTGAGTGATCTTTATTGGGTGGAACCTAAAGAATAGCCATTTCCAGAGTTTTTGGGATGTTGACAAGTTCATCTTGTGATTCTTGGTGCTCGGTCAAGAAGTCTGCAATTGCTTGCCCTTTTATTGCTCTTTGAGGCATATATTGAAAACTGAACTCTGAAAGTGCTAGAATTCATTTCCCAATTCTTCCAGTTAGCATTGGCTTAGACATCATGTATTTGATCACATCAATCTTGGTAATGATATGGATGTGGCAAGGCAACATGTAATGCCTTAACTTGCAGGTAGTGAAGTATAATGCTAAACATAGCTTCTCAATTGGAGTATATCTTGCTTCTACCTCAGTAAGAATCTTGCTGAGGTAATATATTGGTTGCTCCTTCCCCCTTTTATTGTTCTGGGCCAGCAAGCTTCCTATTGATTTTTCAGATGCAGAAATATAGAGCTTCAAAGGTTTCCCCCTTTGAGGGGGCATAAGTACTGATGGAAGGGCTAGGCAAACTTTCACTTTATCAAAAGCTTCTTGGTGTTGTGGGCCCTATTCAAACTCTTCTTGATTCTTCAATCTTAGTAAAGGAGTTAATGGTTGGATTTTTCCTGCTAGATTAGCAGTAAATCTCCTTAAGAAGTTGATTTTCCCAGTAGCCTTTGCAATTGTACTTTGTTGGTGGGGGAAGATGACTCCATTATAGCCCGAGCCTTGTTTTTGTCTATCTCCACACCTTTTTGATGAACAAGGAATCCCAAAAAGTTGCCCGATCTTACTCCAAAAGCACATTTCTTAGGATTCATTTTAACTTGTGGGTCCTCATCCTCACTAAGGCTGGTTTGAGGTTTTCTAAGTGATGCTCTTCAGTTTTAGACTTCACTACAATGTCCTCAATGTATACTTTCATGCTATGCCCGTTCAAATCATGAAAAATGGCATTCATTGCTCTCTGATAAGATGCACCAACATTTTTGAGCTCGAATGGCATGACCACATATTCATATGCTCCTACATGTCCTGGGCACCTAAAAGCTATCTTATGTATATCTTCTTTAGCCATTTTTATTTGATTATAACCAACATTCCCATCCATGAAAGATAGAACTTTGTGTTTTGAAATTGTGTCTATATATAGGTCAGCCACAAGCATAGGGTATTAATCTTTAGGCGTGGGTTCATTAATGTTTCTATAGTCAACACAATTGGATGACATTAGTTACAACTTTTAATACAGGTACAATGTTGGTCAACCACTCGACATACTTAGGAGGCCTAATAAATCCTGTCTTTAACAACCTCTCAATGTCTTATTTGACTTTCTCTTCTATTTCCTTCGATATTCTCATTGGTGCTTACTTCACAAGTTTGTACTTGGTGCTTGCTTCACAGGTTTGTATCTTTCTTTGATAGGTATTCTATGCTCTACTAAATTGGTGTCCAATCCAGGCATTTCAATGTAATGCCATGAAAAACAATCTTTGAATTCTTGTAAAAGGTCAACTATCTTTGCCCGATCTCCAGCTTTCAACATAACACTGAGTTGTATTGGCCTTGGATCTTCCTCAGTCCCCAACTTAATGGTTTCCAATGGGTCTTGTACTTCTGGTGCTGGTCTATCGGGTTATGTACACAAAAATTTAACTGACTTTGGACCCTCGAGCACATCATCTAGCCAGTCTAAGTCATATATACACTTAGCCATGTGAATGGCTGCCTTTATTTCTTCTCCCAAAAACTTTTCTTCCTTGCTGTTCTTGGTGCTTAAAGCCTCTTGCTCCCATTTTGTCTCATATTTGGTTGAGCTTTCTCTCACTTCTCTTCTATCTTTTTCTCATACACCAGCAGTCTGTTGATTAAGGACCTGACTGCAATCACCTAGTCATTCCTCATTTGTTATGACATCATTAGTGTTGGTAGGCTGAGACAACGTGAGGCTTGTCTCATTCCTCCTTAGTGAGAGACAATCCTTATTCTAGGAGTTTTTAGGCCGTTACCTTGGTCGGGCGGCCTTTCTCATCAGCACCTAAGCACTGCAAGATTCTAATACTGGGGTTGTAGAAGTTTACCTTTGCAACATTGGTTGTGGGAAGAAATGACCATGACTCAACCTCCACAATCTCCCAAAATCTTGGTTTCTCGGCTCTAGACTTGTGGTAGACATCAACTTGTTAATGTAAAGTGGATGGCATAAACAAATTTTGATGAATCGAATCTTTGCCTAGCAATGCTCCATAAGTAGAATTGTTATCCACCATAAAGAAAGCCAACATGATTTGCTTAAACCCCTAGTCAACTTCCAATGGCAGTATCCCATGTGTTCTGGTGATGGCTTCAGAAAATCTAGAGATTGTTAGATCAGTAGGAATAAGATCTTCATCACTTCTACACAGCCTCTTCATTTGTTTAAGTGGAAGTACATTGACCACTGCTCCAGCATCTATCAACACCCTCTCGGGCAATCTTCTAACACATTTATATAGTCTAACAACTTGCCTTCTCTCACCCCTCTCTTCCTAAATAACACTTCCATTTCCTTTCTTAAAACCAATTAAGGTTGATCATGTTGATGGGGGGCTTCTGGGAAGAGATCTATGTCAATCATCATATTGGCTTAGGGTTTTTCTGACAACAATTTCCCCTTGACTATAAGACCCTGGATCCAGTCTTTAAACTGCACACAGTTAGCTACGGAATGGTTGAAGGTGTAGTGAAGTTTGCAATACATTTTCCCTTTCAGCTCTTCTGGTTTAGGCATTTTTTGGTGATGTCGAGCAAGATTATCCTAGCCCTCACTAACTTTTCATAGATGTTAACAGCCTTGGTCAAATCAAATGAATAAGTCTGGTACTTTGGGGGCTTTATAAGCATAAAACCTTAATCATTCATAACAACCTTCTGATCGTTGAAAGGCTTGACCAATCTCTTCATCATCAAAGGTTTGAAAGGGGTGGTCATCTCTGCTGCGCACAACTCAATTCATTCTCCTACATTGTTGTCATTCTCTTATGGTTCTAAACTTTCGAACTCCAATTAGTGTATTGGAACTTTGTTTTTGTAGAACGGAGGTACCTTGGATGAGTGTTTCACTTGCTGTTCGTTGGTCAACAACTTATTGTACTTGGTAACAGCAATCACCAACTCTTAAAGTTCATTAAACTGTACATCATAAAACTTTTTCCTCAAAAGGTAGCCTTAGAGCCTTTTGGGCAATGGCTATAAGTTAGGCATGATTGATTGGAAACTAGCACTTCACCCTTGTCATTTTAAACTTCATCATGAAGTTTTCTGTAGACTCATGTTCATACTGTTTCACCTCTACTAGATCATTGATGGTCATCTCGGGCAACACCCTGTAAAACTGCTCGTGGAAGGCCATTTCCATTTGCCCCCAGTTGGTAATGGAATTAAAGGGTAATAGAGTACCACTGAGATGCCAAGTCAACTAACAAATTCCCAAACAATCTCAACTTGTAGTTAAGATTGTCTTTAACTGCCACACAGTAGTTGGAAAACTTGAAAATGTGGTCTATGAAAGACACATTACAATCTTCCTCACTAAAGGTTGGGTATGTGGGTATCTTGACGTTGAGGGAAACGGGTTCTGCTCATCGATGTACTCAGGGTAGGGCTTCTGATACGTGATTCTGAATAGCAGGCGAGCTTGTGGTTGAGCATTTTGGACCACCATCATTCTCAGCTCAGCCAACTCATTTCTAAGTTGCTGGTTAGCTGCATTGTTGTGTGGGGTATAAGGAGGTCCCCACTTCGGGCTACGCTCATTGCCTGAAAAAGCTTCCCTATATGGTTCTGGTTATCTCCACCTAGCCTCATCTCCCTTATTAGCCAATGATGGTGGCCTGTAAGGAGGGGTTTGCCCGTAGCTGTGGGCACACATTTTCCACTGGACTCTTCAACTTGCTGAGTCATTCTAAACTTCTTTCCTTCCAGCATGATATGCCCCCTACTATCTAGTGAGAATAGCAGAGGGTCGGGCAAACTTGTTTCTTGGATCTCTTCTTCCTCTGGTCAACTAGTTCTGACATCCTTCTTCTTATTCCCCTTATCCTTCTTTTCCTTGAGCAATGGAAACAAAGGAATCACTGGCTCTTTCTCAGAGCTTGCTTCCCTGATTACCTTCTTAGTAGAACCATCTCTTGGCGTAGAGTACTCTAACTCTAACTTTCTCTGTAGAGTTCCTATTAAGGAACAGAGTTGGCTAACTTTTCCTCTGGTCTCCAGGGTGACCTTTTCCTTGCTTTTCAACACTTGTACCATGGTGGCTTGCAAGTCTTCATTTATAACTTTTCCACCCAACTTCTCAGAAGAAGTTAGGCTTACCAGAATAGCAGGTCCTCGTAAGGATGGAAAGTCATTTGGGTGATATGTCATGTCTGATCTTGTTGGACAAAGAGGTTGCTCATATTTTGTTGTCCACCTGAAAGTTTGCTCTTTCCTTCTTTTTCTTGGCATACAAGATTATTTCGATACCACCGGGTTTGCCAAAGCTATGTTCGGGCAAAGATTTCCCTCGCATAGCTCCCCGAAGAGGTGGCACTTGGTTGGTTATCAAGCGAGCTCTTGTTGCTTCGTGTGCTACAAGAAGAGTTTGTAGTTAGTTTGAAATGTGCCTTTATAGGGCCTTTGGTGTAGCCTTTGAGGCTCGCAATCAAAACTAACAAGGATTTAGGCGGGCCAATGTTATCTTAGTGTAATAGATTGTTGAATAGGTGTGATTTAAGTTATTACTTGCGCCCCAAGTTACGCCAACTTCTTGTTATCAAAGGATTGTCATAGATGGGTTAAGTTTGCATTAAGTTCTTTTTCTTGCCTTGAAAACAAGGACTTTTAGTTCGTAATCTTGTATGTCCAAAACAAAGGGAGTTCAAGCCCTTTTCAACCATTTCCTAGATCACAGTTCGCTTTTAATGAAACCATGTTTAGTACTTAACCAGATTTGAAAGCTGTCACGCCCCAGACCCGGGTAAGTGGAAAATTCGATCCCGAATCTGAAACGTGAGCTAAAAACTAAATAAATAATATAAAACGGAAACAGGTTGGAAAATAAAATTCTTCTTATTTAAAATAACTCAATAATTCTTTACAAGGCTAAATAAATAAATACAAAATCTATCCTCACACTTAATCCGATCTCATTATGTGTACCCTCTTAGATTGTTTAGTTCGTAAACCTGCATAACAAGATAGGTGTGAGCTTCAACAGCTCAGTAGGGATATAACCTTACCACAGTAAAATTGACAATACTAAATTACGTGTTATAAAATAATGTAATCAAGTACCAAATCATTCTCGATAATAATGCATGAATGCAATGCAATACTCTTCATCTCTGCCCATGAATTCATATAATAAAACATGCGGACCTGCACGTCCCATACCGTGCATTTTACCCTTGCAGTGGTGATTTGAATGTTTTAATATACAAATTAAACCCCATGTAACTCAATCATCCCAAATTCCCCTTTTGCTAGTCATCTTGCCAAAACCCTTCGTTGCCAATCCTGAATTACCCAAAAGAAACTGTGCACTGTGGGCTTACCTGAGACTTGATACCTACTAAGAGTTTGGCTCAACTACACAAAAGATCCTTTCCAACTACCCTCATTTCCAATTCCTTCTCACCACTGAAACTCCAACCACACGACCAATTATGAATGATTCACAAATACTTTCATTTATCATTCACATATACCATAGTATATTCTCAACCAATAGCATTTCGCCAATAATTCCATAACCAATAACAAGTAAACACGCAAGAGCAGTATTTATCAATTAGCAAACCCATATCACATTAATCAACCAACAAGATCGATAATAATAATATAATGCTTCACGAAATTTAATAAAGCTAATCTCTGTAAAGGTCTGCCATATTTCCCCTACCTAGATTCCAAAACATTGCTCCAACTCTTTATTACAAGATTCTACCTTCATCAACTCCTATTCACAAGTGTAGGCAATTACTAAAATGCAGGACCTGAACTCTAACCCCAGTCAAATAGCTTGTTATTACTAATTGAACACCAACCAATTCAAACATCATTTTGGTTGATCTAGAATAGCTTGGTCATAACAAACTAAATGTTTGAATAAGTACAACTTTTAGAAAATCAGGGAGCATGTGAAATTCAAATATACATATGCATGCTTTCTTCTGGTATATAATTAAGAAAGGTGGCATTTTAAACCATGTATATGCATAATACAATTATTTCCAACTCCAAGACATATGCTTTACTTCCCATATAATTGAAACTATTTATATCATATGTGTCTGTAGCTTGATAACAAGAAAACAAGCTTGGATCAAGTTAGTAGATAACAGCTCTTTCCTCTGATTGGTGTATATATCTATATATATATATATAAAGTCTGATACTAATATGCTGCTTTATATATATAACTCGCTAAGAAATCAATTGACATATATACTTGAAGCGGTATTGCAAAAGATAGCAATATTGTAAGATTGGATTTTGTGAAGCTAATTTCATAAGAACTATCACAACCAAACGATTCACTGTATACTATAATAATACTAATACTTTATTCAATCACAACCCTAATTAAAAGCTCAGAAGCTCTACCATTTAGGTCAAAGAATTAGTACTTACCCCTCTGTGTTCGTGTTCCCCTCATACTGGCAGAAGGACATTAGTCCAGCCTAATCGACCTTGCTCCTTTATTTGATTCTTTCAAAGCCGACTGACCATCATCAACACATCAACTCTTTTCTCTTATACCTTAATTTATTTCCCATTCTATTGCCATCTCCGCAAACATCCAATTCAACCTTCATCTTAATTTCTTTTCTCATCCTGTCTATCACTCACTCACTTTCTCCGACCCAAAGTACCTTTTCCCTCTTCTCTTTATTCATCTCTCACTAGACTCGTTTCTTACTAAAGTTTGCAGCTCTTGAGGTCCCTATTTATACTTATACAATCCTTGGTCACGCATCAGATAAATATATATAAAGGAATACTCAGCAATTGGAGAGGAGGAGTTGTCGACTTGATAGAGAAAAACAAATAAGGCAGCTACACCTAGCTAATGGATAAGGCTTTTTTTTTTTTTTTTTTTTTTTTTTTAATCAACGTGCAAAGCACAAGCTTCAAGTGTTCAATAATCAAAGTGAAGGGGGGAGGTGTCACTCAAAAGGAAAGATGAAAACTAGTTTGCCACCTCCAAACTGGAGTGCTCTCCAAGTAGTCCTACTCATTTATCATTTCAAATTACAAGCATGCCAACTTTTTTCATTTGGCCAACGCGTGGACACCAACAACTAAATAAATTTGAAATATATATATTTGTATATTTAATAAAAATTTATTTAATTACTAAATAATAATATTTAAATATAGGTCTTCACAAAAGCCAATGGGGCTCTTAAGTTGAAAACAGTTGAAAATAACTTGATCACATGCTGGGAAGTACATTAAGCGTCAGATCTACTAAATGAAAGTACAAACAAAGAGAATCTGGCAAGATTTCATCTTGTTGGGAAATGTTGAACTTCTTGCAGCCAGTTTTCTTTGGATTTATAGATGGTTATGTGCTAAAAAGGATGGAAAGTAAACAGGTTTTACATGAAGGAATCGATACTACAATACTAAGGAAAGGTAGCAGAGTTTTTACACTAGACAAAAGATAGCTTTTCTAAAGGAACTATAGCTAAAAGGACTAAATCTAGACAAATTTTAGCTTTTCTGGGTACGAACTGGCTTGAAAGCAGAGTTTGTATGTCTTTTGATTGGTTGTTTGAGTGTCATTGCCTCTGATGTCTCTTTCCCCTTTTATAGATAATTTGGCCCAACCCCCTGAGCTTTGCTTTTAGCCGAAGGCTTCCGGAGGGTAGTGAGTCATCATCTATTTACTTATCATGCTCTTAGAAAGTGCTTTTTGGCTGATAGTGAGTTGGTCTTTGTCACTTAGCACTTCAATCGTAGGTACATGGCCTATGCCTTAGCTGAAGGGGCTTCAATTGGCTTCAGGCATGTCGACTAGGCTTCGGGCAAGCTTCCATTTTACTTTGGCATCCTTGGGCCTTACTAACATAAAGCCCAACATTAAATATTAACCCAAACAATGTGGAAGAGAGAAGTTGAGGAAATTGGGTGCCTATTTGTAGATTTACTAGATATGGATAAATTTAACAGTTATATGTGGGCTCAAATATCTAGAGTTAAACGGGTGTATATGTAATATCAAGTAGTCAATGTATAGTATGCATTGATGTGAAAGAGGACTTGGTTGTCCATCCATTGCCTCAAAGTTAATTTATATCCAATATACACAACGAGTAGCTCAATTGAGCGAATGTGGTCATCGTCATTGCACTCGAATTATCCTCCATCTCAAAATTAACGGCTCAAATTAAATAAGAGTATGTAAGAACTAAAAATAATGTGTGAAAATCAAGTCTCAAATTATTATTTTCACTCGATTAAGAGTGTCAAGTATCTGCTCTTGCACTCGAGGTTTGACCTTCTCGTAATATTTACTTGTTCGGGATCAAATTTGAAAGGTTGTTGAAAACTACATTTCAATTGGTACAAATAGAAACTGAATTCTATTTGGAAGATGATTTTCTCCCCTCTTAATCTTTCTCTACTTCCCTCTCTCCTACTTGAATGGTTACAATTAAATCACGTCAATATCTTATATTGATTTTTTTTATAAAGATACTAACACTAAAAAGCAAAGTATGAGAGGAAATGAGAAAAAGAGATGAAAATAGGATGGGAGAGAATCCTACTCCATTCAATTAAGCATTCACGAGGATTTTAGGTTGTGAAAGTTTCAACTGCCACTGTCTTGCCGTGAAAGACAAATCTACCCCTTGGAAGTGAAGTCTATTGCACTTGGATTTTGCAAGGATTTGAAGTGTTGTGACATCAAGAAAAAGAAGTTTCCTATTTGGTCCATCTGGTGGTACCATTTGTGCAATGAGTATACCCTGCCGCATCTGAGATCTCAATTCCACATGAACTTTGCAGGTCGAAGTAGGATTCTTTCTCTTTTTTTTGGGTTTCTTCATTCCTTCTCCTCCTGATCATAATTAAGTCACGTTAATATTTTATATTGATTTTTTAATAGAAAAAAGAAAGATAAAATAAAGAGTGTGAGAGGATGAGATGGAACTTGAGATATTTCTTTTGACATGTAAGAGGTGTTACATTCAAATTTCATAGATAACTTGTTCAAACTCCTCATCTCTTAATGTAAATATATCGTTGTATAAACAAAAAATTATTGAATTGAACACATCAAAATGTTGTCATCATAACGTATTGAGTGGTACAATCATCCATCTAATGTCATATTTGGCTTGTCTAATGGTGTTCCATCGGTTCAAATGGATTTGGATCCTCTCCTGAGCTAATGGAGAGGATCCTCTTAACCCATCATCGTGAGCCGTTGGATTTTTATCCAATGGCTACAATTATTATAACTTTAAAAGGACCTCCTGTTTGTAGCCGTTGGATAAAAATCCAACGGACCACGAGGATGGATCAGGAGGATCCTCTTCATTAGCTCAGGAGAGGATCCAAATCTGGTTCAAATGGTTTACTACATCATTTGATTGGTCGAAATATATCACATCATTGTGACGTGCGATAATAAAAAGCTACAAAACATTATAATAATTTGCAATTAGTTTTTTTTTTTTTTTTTTTTTCTTTTGAAGTACTAACTTGCATGCCTCTTCAACATTATGAATTCATACTTAGTCGGAACATAATGTAATCAATAGATTGACGATCGACGATTGACGATTGACCTTCTATATACATCAGATTGGATGATTAGCAATTAAACCGACTATAAACATGTACATATTCGATGAGTGAGTCAAACTTAGGATATTTTCTAAATAAATGAAGATAACTACTACTAAACTAAAGGAAAGTTCATATGTCAAAAAGTTGGGTGGTTAATAGTTTGCCTTTTCCAATTTAGTTCTGGTAAATGTTACAATATCCTTGTCTTTTTTGGGGCAAATGTTGACTATATTCTTTTTCTCAGAGGGCAAATGTTGACAATATTCATTTTTTAGGGGGGCAAATGTTGACAATATTCTTGCATTATTCACTAATAATTTAATATTTCACCACAACATTTGACTCTGGAATATAATAAAACAACTCCAAAGAATTAGAGGAGATGCATGTGAGAATGACAGCCGAGAATCTAGGGATTACCTCAAAGTTTCCCCTGGAGTTCCAAACATCCTAAAACCTTAACTGTAATTTGTTATACCAAATAATCAGAGACTTGACACTTTTTATTCATGAATTTTTATACCAAAAAGTGTACTTCCATGAATAAATCTGGTCTAAACCTTAATTAGATTTTGCGTGACGAGCATCGTTAATTTTTCATACTCGCATCCATGCTATGCAGCACATTAACAAAATTTTCAACCGAGTTAACTTTAGGATTAGCAGTACTACTATCTATGTTGGGATTTCGAAAGCATTAACGTATCTAATTATGTAGTTTGATAACAAAATTGAAACTAGGATTCAAATTCATAGTTCTTAACTGAGTTGACGTATAAGACCATCGAGTCCAATATTTAATTTGATGACCAAATTGAAACTAATTAAGAGGGTGGTTCTAAGCTACTTCCCAATGCTATGTGGGAGAAGGGGAAATCTTGGATGCTCTGGATAGACGTATCTCGCAGGATATGCTTGATACTCTAAACGAGGCTTTTACAGGTGAGGAGGTCAAAGCTGCTCTGTTCCAAATGCACCCCTCCAAGTCCCCCGACCCTGATGATATGCCGCCTGTTTTCTTTCAAAAGTATTGGGGTATTATTGGCCAAGATGTTACTGATGCTATCTTGTATGTCCTCTCATTGGGGAAACTGTTGAGGAAGGTTAATTTCACACATGTGGTGCTTATTCTGAAGGATGGTAGCCCTAAAGCAATGGTTCACTTTAGACCTATAAGCTTATGCAACATCCTTTATAAGATCACGTCAAGGTGTTTACTAATTGCTTGAAATTGATTATGCCAAATATGATCTCCCACCACCAAAATGCTTTTGTCCCCGGGCGCTTAATTTCATACAACGTTATCTTAACAAATGAAATCTCTAATTTTATGGCCAAGTGTAGACGGGGGAAGAAGGGTTTTATGGCGCTTAAAATTGATATGAGTAAAGCCTATGATAGGATCAAATGGAGTTACTTGGCTACGATCCTAAGAAAACTAGGCTTCCCTTGTAATTGAATCAAGCTGCTGATGTGTTGCGTGTCCTTTGTTACCTATTCCTTTTTTATCAACGGCTCTCCCTAGGGATACTTACATCCTATGCGTGGTCTCTGCCAAAGGGACCCATCGTCTCCATATCTCTTCCTCTTTTGCGTTGAAGGTTTCTCGAATTTGATTGCTAAAAGGGAAAAAAGAGGGTAAATTACAGGAAGTCTCTATTACTGGTGGTGCTCCATCCATAAACCACCTGTGATTTGCTGACAATAGTTTACTTTTTGCCTGGGCCACCTTGGTTGAATGCAGCCAGGTTTCTGATATTTTGGCTGAATAGGAAAGGGTATCGAGTCAGATGGTAAACTTGCAAACAACTGGATCAAGGTGCACTGACACTGCAGTTGGGTGTCACGAGGGTGGATAGACATGAAAAATACGTTGGTATGCCAACTCTGGTTGGGAGAAACAAGAGGGAATGTTTCGCCTACATCAAGGAACGATTGTGGAAACGCCTCTAGAGTTGGCGGGGAAAACTGCTTAGTACTACTGGCCGGGAACTGCTGATCAAGGTTGTCACGTAGGCTATTCCCTTGTATGTTGAATTGTTTTCTCCTGCCAAAATACTTTTGTGATGATCTGAATTGGATGGTTGCTAAATTCTTGTGGAATGGCTCAGATGATGGAAGGAAAGTAAGGGTTGTCGTGCATGTTATTCCTTTGTATGTTATTAATTGTTTTCTCCTGCCAAAATATTTTTGTGATGATCTGAATCGAATGGTTGCTAAATTCTTGTGGAATGGCTCGGATGATAGAAGGAAAATGCATTGGTTGAATTGGGAGAGTCTGCTCCCCAAAATGTAGGGGAGGTTTAGGTTTCCGTAATATGCACGCCTTTAACCTGACTTCATTGGCAAAGCAGGGGTGGTGTCTCATTTATGACCCAAACTCCCTTATGGCGAAGGTTTTCAAAGCTAAATATCACCCTTTATCTTCCTTTCTTGAGGCCCTGGTTAATCCCAACGGTTCTTACTATTGGAAGAGCTTGTGTCTGCGAGAACTGTCTTAACTCAGGGTTCCAGTTGGCAGGTGGGGTCGGGAAAATTGATTCGTATATGGGAGGATAGATGGATCCCCATGCCTTCCACCTTCCGCATCTTCTCTCCTAAGTTGACTAGTTGTGATTTGGTTTTTGTCCAAGACTTGATCGAGGAAAATCCTCTTCATTCAAATTTGCCTCTCCTTCAGTCGATTTGCTCGATGGAGGAGGTTAACTGCATCTATTTGTTGCCCCTCAACACCCGCCGTCCCTCTAACTGCTTAATCTAGCATTTCAACAAAAATGGCATATTCTCGGTTAAAAGTGGGTATCACATCACTTTAGGGTGGGTATTGGATGACTCTGGTATGGCTTTGCCCTCTGCTGGAACCAACTCTCTTTGCCAATTTGGAGGTCTATTTAGGATTCTTATGTCCCCCCTAAGGTGAAGATATGTGCTTGGTGCGTCTGCAGGAACATCTTTCCCACCCGTCAAGCTTTGGTTAAAAGACATTTGGGGGTGGAAAAGTCATGTGTTCTCTGTGGGTTTTCTGGGGAATTATCTATCCCTTGTTGCGAGATTACCTCTTTGCTACCTGTGTTTAGATGGCTTCCCGGTTAGGTCTACCTCTTAGGGGATTGAACATTGGGTCAATGGAAGATTGGGCTCTATTCTTGACTACCTCTCTTGAGCAGTTTGACTTTGAGATCTGCCTGATACTTTTGTGGGCAACCTAGAGTGCTTGTAAGAACCGCTTATGGAAGGAGAACTCGGAACACCCTGGGGTGGTGGTAGCAAAGGCTCTTAGTTGGTTAGCGGAGTTCGTCAATGGTCAGTTTGACGCTCCTGCCAGTTGGATGCATCCACCTGCGGGGAAGCTTAAGGTAAATGTGGATAGGTCATGGGACTGCTCTTCCAAGCGTGACGGTGTCGAAATCATCGTTCGTAATTGTCAGGGGGCATTTGTTGCAGCTCGACTGACTCACTTTGATGATGTGCACTCCCCCGAGTATATTGAGGCTTTGGCGGCTAGGGAGGGTGTGTCGTTATGTGTTGAAAGCGGCTACCAAAATTCAATTTTAGAGAATGATGCCCTTCAGATTGTGATGGCTTTATGCAAGTCTTTGATCAATAGATCAATCATTGGTCCTATTATTAAAGATCCTAAAGTTCTGCTGTCTACAATCACTGGAGGTTTTTCTGCCCATGTTCGACTATAGGCCAACGGGATGTCCCACCGCCTTGTAAAATTTGCCCCCCATTATTGGACTCTCTAGTCTTGGTTCGAAGAATCGCTGGATCTCATGTTTGATCTTCTTGTTTTGGAATGTAATGGTTGTTAACTGTTGGTGAAAGGAGGTCTCCTTCCTCTTGATATGAGCATATTTATGCAACTTTGTTATCTTATTTCTTTGCATTTACTTGGTTAATTTCCATTTATTGTAGTAATTTAAGTTATTTTCGTATTATTGTTGGTTCAGTTGGTAAAGATGACAATATATAGCAAAATGGAGTAATTTGGAGTAGTTTTGGACTTGGATTGGATAGCAAGTGTGAATGGTATATGGGCTAGACGTTTTTGGTGTTTAAAAGGTGTTAGATATGTGCTAAAAACTAGAGAAATTAAAGTTGAGGCTTGGAAGGCAAGGAATTACACAAGAAAGAGGAATCCTAGTTGGAGAGAAACATTATCTTATCTTATCTTATCTTATCATATCATATCTTATCCTACATTATCTTATCTTATCTCCAGATGTAAGAAGGAATCCTAATCACATTCCAACACTGTCTACTTGATTCTTAGAGTTTTAAAATAATTCAAAACGCCAAAACCTTTTCCTCTTTGGATTCAGGTGTTTCCCTCTATATATATATATGAAATTCCTGCAACAATTTAGGGTGTGTTGCGCTTGCCATTCATCCATTGAGTTGCTGGAGTTTTCAAAGTTCTTTCTCTCTTTGTTTTAAGTTTCAATGTTTATTTTAAATTGCTTTTCACTTATGATGACATGTGTAACTAAGTTTCTTTTTAGCTAAAGGTGAATTCAAAGTCATGATCATATGTTTTATATAGATTGATTACATCTAGTTAGTGTTTCATAAGACATGAATGCGATTTACTTATCTGCTTTATAGAGAACTTATTCGTGTATGTTTATTAAGGGTGCACACTTAGTTTGCATATAGGGATTTGATGCTAGAATATAAGGAAATTTCACCTAATTGTTATGAACTTATATTTGTAAGTAGTAAAAATCACTAGTCATGATTGAGTTAAGTAAATTCTTGGCAGGAGTATCATGCTTTTCATAGTTATGAATGCTTTGTCAATGCTTTTGATTTTCACAAAAGTTAATGATCTTTGAGATGTATCTCTATCGTGCTTTCATATTTAGGGAACTTGAGAAGAATAATTTGGTTGTGTCGCTGAGTCCAATTCAATGAATTTAGGAAAATTTGAGAGTTAATTAGTGCTATTCACGGTTAATTTGGGGCATTGTCATTCATGGTTTATATGAAGAATAACTGGAAATCGATTTGTATGCATATGATTCATGTGTGGAGAATAATCATTTAGCTATCATTTCACCCATATTTCATTCACAATTTAATTTACTTGCTGTCATTTACTTTTGTTTTAATTAAATTCGTCCAAAATACCCCTAGTCATTGTTTTGTTGTTAGTTTAACTTAATTTTCAGTTTATTAAATTTAATTTGTGTTGGTTAGCATTCCTTCTAATTCCCCGAATAAAACGATCACTACTTATTTGTACTACGATTGCATAATTTATAGGATTAAATTTATGTGTAAGAGTTTTTAACACATCACCTCTCCCTTTACTTATGTTGTACTCTGCCTTTTTTATCAATGAAATTCTACATGGTCACTTTTCAATAAAAAAGGTATAAATTCAAGAAGTAGTATGTTCATCACATGCTTGGCTAGCAACCAACCAACTCGCGCGATAAGCCATATGTTACTCTCTCTTTGTTTTCATATCTCTTTCGACTTTCTTAGGGTTAGTTTGGTGTTGTTATGCTTTAAAAAAAAACAGCTTTAATTGTGCTGTGAGAATAAGCAACTGTGAAATAAAACAGCAGAGTGTTTGGTAAACTTTTTTGTAAAAGTGCTTTTGGAAAAGAAAAAAAAAACAATATTATAGTGTTTGATAAAATTTTATGTAAAATAGATGTGAAAAAAAAAACTGATTTTTCAAAACTAGATTTTGCATCTTTATGTTTTAGGTTTTTTACAATTTTTTTTTTATAACTACTTTTTTTCAGAATCATTTCAATATCATACTAGAACTCAGCGGCCCCAATCCATCCAAATTTAGGCATCAAGCTAGTGCTAAAGGAAATGTTTTGAAATCTGACATGCATTGGTTTCTCGTCGTCTTCTTTGTTTTTAAAGGACATGTTTTGAAATCTGACTTCCACAGTTTCAGAAATGGACTGAGATGGATAGGTCAATCCAAAAGGACAGTAGGAACAGTGGCATTGACTGTTGTGCCTCTGTCTAGGGTTGATTAAAGTACACCATTAAAATAATTATTTGGTGATTAGGTTAAACTAGTTAAGTGTTTTTCCTTTTGTTTTTTGGTATTTGAGGTGGTGCGGGAATAATGCCCTGATAGTGTCTGACAAGTGACAGGAGAGAGTTAAAACTCTCCCTATTAGAATTTTATTAGATTTGATGTATTATTTGGATGAAGCATGATAGATGTATATTTGTTTGAAAACTGCTATCCACACTTTTTTTACTAAAAACACATTTTGTTAGTTTTTGTTTTTTAATTATTCTCAACTAATTTTATTTGAAGGTCGAAAATTCAAAAAAAAGTACAAAAGATAAAAATAATGTGTCAGATAGTACATTATTTGTACAAGTCATAGCAGCTACAGCTACAAGCAAAACCTCTCAGAGCCTGCATTGCAGATTATGGTTTTATTACAGTTTAATGATGAAAGCGACCAATCACAAATACATAGTATGCATGGATACTTAGGGATGGGTTCAAAAATCAAAAATCATACCGAACCAAAGTCGAAAAAAGTTGAACCGAAACTATCAAATCAAACCGAACCAAATCTGGTTAGTTTGGTTTCGGTTTTTGAGGTCCGAAAACCGAACCGAACAGAAAAAAAAAATCATATATAAATACTAAAAACATGTTAGCGTCAAGTTTAAACCCTGAACCCTGAAGGTTGGAGTTAATCGCTGCAAGCCAACTTGACTGTAGGGTTTGAGTTGTTATAATAGCACCAGTAAGTTATTTATAGGTTTCTTAAATTTAATGCTTTATAAACTTTCTTAACTTTATAAACACTAGTCGTCTCACTCCCATCCATTTCCCATTTCAGATCTCAAACACTCACTCTCTCTCCCCTCCGCTGCTTCCTCAATCTGTCTCTCTCTCTCCTTCCTCTCTTCCTCCAAATCACTCTCTCTCCAGTCTCCAGTCTTCTCCTGTCCTCCTCCTCTTCTTCCAAACCATGATTTTCCCTCGCCCCTTTCGAATCGAAACCCCCTCCAAATTGGAAGATTCTAAATCCGGGTTTTCTGATCTCTCACAGGTAATTTTCAAATCGAAACAATTATAATTTATAATTTTATATTGTGATTTACTGAATTAATAGACTATATGATGAATCAATGATTTCTCTTTTGTTCATAAATGTATCAGCAGCTCCTAGTTTGTTTCCCACTGTTTTTTCAGAAACCTTTGAAAATACAACCCTGGTTAATAATTGGTTTTGTAAATTCCATGAAACCAACAAATATTGGATTTGTATTTATAAATTATTATGTGCACAGCTAATGTCCACGTAAAATGGGTTTTTCTTTTAATTATTTTGTTGGGATTTTGCACATTATAATCTTCCAATTTGGCATCAGATGCATAGGTGTTGCCATGGCTGATGAGTGATGAGATGTTTGGGATTAAAAACAAACCCCCAATGTAAAAATCTCCCTGGCTGGCTGCTATTTAGTTCTACTGGGTTTATTTTCATGGAAAAATCAAAGAATTAACACATGCATGTGTTTTTTTTCTCTGCAAGAGCTCTTGGATCCACAACAAGAAAGACGCACCGACACCCACTAATGTCAGATCCATGGCCGATCGTCCCAGTTCGTGTTCATTTTATGCAGAAGTTTTTGCATCCTCAATCAATTGTTGCAGATTCGTTCCAGATTAAAAAAAAAAAAAATTCATGGAAAAAACTGAACCGGACTGAAAGCGAACCAAAAAAATCAAAACCGAAAAATTTTGAATCGAACTGAACCAAATCGAAATTTCAGTTCGGTTTCAGTTTTGGCCAAAAACCGAACTGTTTCAAACCGAACCCAACCCTACAAATACTTTCATCTTGTTTCGTATTAAATTGTATATTCATAGAGATATTTTTTTAATGTACTCGAAACATAAAATGATACATTATATGTTATAATATAAGTGAATAGTTGATATTTTTAATGTCACTCCACTTGTATTACGATATCTGTTATACTGACTTGTATGCAGAGTATGCTAAAAATCCTCTTGCATTTTGCTTTTAGTGAGATCTAATTGAAATTCACAATTTCAATTAGAGATCTTAAATTTGATTATCGTCAAAAACGAATTTTAACCATATTATTGTTCACCCATTATGAAGCTAAGCCTACTATATTTTTTCTACGGTAGATAATATCGTTTGTTAAAAAAAAAAAAAAAAAAAAAAAAAAAAAAACTGAAATTGTGAATTTCATAAATTAAACGAAGTTTCACTTTTAGTCCATGCATGCAGTACCAATTATGTCACGTTTTAAATAATATGGTCGATGTTTGATATGAAGGCTAGACTGGACCAGATTTCATGTACAATCAGGGAAGTAATATAGATGTTGTCCTAATCTCTCCGTTTTTAAAGATGATTAGTGCGATTAGTTTTAGCCATCAACCTCTTCTCTAAATCTAGTCGTTTTGCCCATCTCAAGCATGACCACAGTTTCTCAATTGCCGCAATTCAAAGACTAACTTAGATGAAATGTTATTAGTAATCCAAAACAGCTAGGGAAGTGCTATTTACACTCATTTTTACTTCTTACACATGCTCTTAATTTTTGGCCATTAAAATGAATCAATTAAAGAAGATCAATGATAAAAAATGAATAACGGGATATGAAAAGTAGGAGTGAAATTATTAAAAACTGAAAATGAATAAATAGAAAGAGAAGCAAAAAACCTTAATTGGCCATGTCATACAAATTTACAGATCCGAAATTCCAAGGGAAATCAAAGAGAGAAAAAGAAAGACGACATGATAAGAACATTGTGATGGAAATAACGCTGTGATTACTGTCACCTTGTTGTCTTCTCCTAGTTACTTTTTTGTTGTTGGCACAGAAGCTAAATGCAAGTATTAGATTTCCAGTTAAAAGTTACAGTGTACATTAAAGAATCTAAGGCCGGCTCCTCGGAAATGTTCTTGGTTCGCAAGCTACCTAGTATTAACACAGGATGATGGTACAACAGAACACACATGAGAGATACAGTTTAATCAGGTATTGCCAGCTTCCGTTGTCGTGGCGTATGGAGCCAGGGTGTTAGGAGGCAGGTTGATTCCACCTCCTCTCACCGATAGATTCGGGCCCTTCACAGTACTAGCCTTGCTCACAAGGTTTGAGTCAAGAAACACGACAATCACGGTTATGTCATCGTGGAAATGGCGGCGAACTCCGCGGTCAATCTTCTTCAAGTCCGAATACCTCATTTCTCTCTTTTTTGCTGCTTCTTGCAGGGCGGTTTTCACCAGCCTTTTTGCACTTCCCTGCATGAGGTTGGGAAACAAAAGTTAAATTCTCCGCCGTAAAGGAAAGAGTTTCCATATAAGACCGACTTGTGAGCAAGATATAATCACAACGGGTTGACCAATAAGATATACAGAAATGAAACAGATTTAAAATATAGGTGGATTCATCTTTCTCCCCCACAAACCCGAAGTTATGAAACAGCTAAAACTCATAGGTCGGTTATTCATCAAGGACAAGAGGCACAATGGAAAATGTTGGTTTTGATCGACTGTGCGCATTATAGAGTGATATTCTGTCTAAAAGTACAAGAACCAATGCAGCTAAAACGTCTGAAAATTTGGGTTTCTAGAACCCAGTTGATTGCTCTACTCTATCAATATGCGCCGCCTGCAGCATGATATCTAAAAGCAGTTTGAACCAAATCCTACAAAACCATGGGCTTAACGAAATCTGAAACAATGACTTCATAGAGGATCATTTCAAGTATCTCACAAGTCATTTCTCCATATAATCAGCTGAGGGTCGCTCTATTTACAGAGCTGGCTCCACTCTGATAGATCCTACTGTCAACTGATATGATGCAAATTTTGGAATGCACACACATCCAATACACAAACCAGCTTTCATTCAATTCAACGTACCAAACACCGTCGAATTTTGATAACTTGCAGAAAGTCTTAACTTCATGCTGACAGGGACTTATAAAGGCAATCCTTTTCTCCTTTAATGTGGAGGCTAAAGCCAAACAACTAAGCAACAACCATCCTAGACCCAGACTTATAAGGCAATCCTATGATCTTAAAATACCAACTTTACTTTTTGTGAATCAAAGTTCTATTTGAGATACCAGGTAGGTTTGTGTGGTGGAAAATTATTTTCCTCCCCAATATTGTCTCTCTTTAGCAAAACAAAATATGGAGATACGAGGCTTACACTAGCAATAAGTTTAACATGTCAACTGCTCCCTGATTCTACTTTCCGACACAAGAATAGTTAAATCTTTTTTAAGAAATATAATCACTTTATCGTTAGAGTACCAGTATACTATTTAACAATAAATCTTACACTTCGTGGATGTTTTTGAACTATGTCCACTGCTTCCTGATTGGTGAGGTGTTCCCATAGCCCATCAGATGCAAATATAATAAATTGATCATGTGGCTGCAATTGGATCACTGAAATTGCTGGATCAGCGCTCAAAATTGGTCTTTTGATAGGGTCCCGAAGACGAAACTTGGAATACAAAGGCTCCCTGTTAAATTCAGCCTTTTTTAAATACACATCACCAATAGATCTAGATATCTGCAAGATGTAGGATTACCAAATCAGTTTCACATCATAGAAATGATAAGCTGTATCAAGTCAAATCATCTATTGTGTAACATTCCAAAACTGAAAATAACCAAATATTGTCCACGGAGTTTGTCTTGATATATGATAAGATGCCTCCTATCAGTGATCACACATCTTGTTCCTCCAGGGACTGATATTTATCAAGATTTGAGTAATGATCTATCAGAGCTATCACTAGTATTAAGATGTGAAACCATACATACCATACAATATTTTCCCTAAACATGAATGTGTAAACTTCATTATTCCTTCACACATAGCCAAAAGCAATCTAGATCAGTAAAAATTCCAGATTATTTTTTAGCTTTGTGAAGTACACGATCTAGTGTGAGAATTCCCTCATTCTTGCTTAGCAATTACAAGAAAGCAATACAAACTTGGAAAGGGCATGAGAAGAAAACTTGATTGCGCTTTTAATCCCATATAACTTACAAAATAGCCAACGCACCACAGATGAAGTCATCCGGAAAACATAAACGAAACCAATATACTCTTTTGAGGAATGGAGTTGGAGAAGTATAGTTAAATTACAGCCATAAGGAACTTTCCAGCATGCACTGTTGACTATTTGATTACCACTGAACACAAGTATTTACAGCCACTAGGGCTTGATGCAAAGAAAGTAGAGAAGTTATTAACGAGGTCTAACTCCAAAGAGCTGATATCATTAACCATTTCCTGATACTGTAAAAGAGTTACCTGTATTAGGCCTTTCACACGCCATACATTATGCTTCAAAACTACGATATGTGGATCATCAGGGTGCAAAGACTGCAGCTCCTGTCTCACAGATTCTATACAGGCATTGTGCTCTTGTGACAACTGAATAGAGAGCACCTCCCCTGTTGCCTTCACTATTCTCCCCAAAACAGCACGGGAATCACCACAGTTGGCGATATAAAGAGTTTCATTACAAATAACACCGACAAGGCAGCACGATCCTACCGCTGCAATCTGTGGTTTCATAGGCCACTGCCTAGTAACTACGTTAAGAAAGCCCTCTTCTGTTGCTTGAAATGCTTTTCGTATTACATCCACAGACATTGACTGCTGCTCCGAACTAAATCCTGCATATTACACAGAAATTCAAAATTTACAACAGGAAGTTTATCTACAAAATCTAAGCCCAAATGTAATAATTGAAATGTAAAGTTCGTATTCTGTGCACTACACTATTAGATGCTGATATGCAAAATCTTTCACTTGAACCTGCCTTTATGGCACATACTCAACTTAATTAAGGGTGACTCGTAATTTTTAACTCTAAAAACATAATAAAAACTGCATTCACAAGGTGCTCTTCTTTACAATTCAACAAGGTTCCAAATCCAAATTAATGCATCAAATCGCTAAATCATGCCCTATATTGTACATTTCTTCCCCCTCAAATTCCTCACCAATATAAAGGCCATACAGAATTTCAAACCAAAAGCAACAAGGCCAACAAAGCTTTCTGAAGGACTTCCAAAATGTTCCAAACCTCATTAGAAAACCTAAACTCACTTACTCTTGAGATGTTGAAAGAGGTGATCATTGATATAGCGTGACGTCTCCGGCCCCCCATGGCCGTCATAAACACCAACAAAAGTACCATAGGGGCCAGATTCATGTGTGCTCAAACTACCCGACTCAAGCTGACTTTGATCCTCAAGTAAATTGTTAGCCTGAACTACAGCCATTGAGAAATCACCATTTATGTGCTGGCCCGTGTCTTTGTACCACAGGAGCCCGTCTTGGCGACCCCCAGAATCGGCACTGGTATGAACGTACCTATTCGACCTCGGCCGAAAACAGGACTTCAGGTAGTTCATCAACTCTGATAACATCCCTCATCTCATCCAAACAACCCTCCAAAACTCCACATGTAAGAACAACTTTTTAAAAACCCTCTGAACCCAAATTCCAACCCAGAACAGCTAGAATGGCCCTCTATTTCTCAGCTGAACTATATACACTGCAAAACACATCCACAGAACAAGTCAATAACTGCACAAATTGAAACTGTGTTTCTTTCATTCAATCAGAGCCGATCAATCAGGACCCAACAGATCAAGAAAACAACATAAAGCAGCCACCTTTACAGGATTGCACAAAACAGAAAAATTAGGAGTTAGGACTCAATATTCCAAAAAACCCATCTGAGTTTCCATTTAAAACAAAATATCCATCCACAAAAGCTGCTGGTTTATTGAGAAAAAATCAATAAAACTCAATGGGAGGTTTGAAAAAAAGGTCCCTTTTTCTATTTGTCAACAAAGAGCTTGGTCAAGCCATTTGAAAATCCAGAAGGTCTACATCTTCACATTGCTAAAAATGAATCTTCAGTTTTCACAGATTCCAAAAGCAACCAAATAATCAGAATACAAAAAGCACTTTTCTTTCTCAAATATCAGGACCTAGAAGGCAAAAGGAGACTTACCCAATTCCTAATTTGATTGCTTCTGCTTGTTGAAACCAGCTTTTTGCTACAGCTGAAGTGGAGGAAGATCTTGAAGAGAGTAGAAGCTCATGTGGGTACGGAATCATTAGATCTGTGGATCCATGAAATCAAAAACAAGGAGCAGAATTTTGGTTTATGTATTTAAATAAATGAATGTGGAAGATGATGAGATTGTTGAACAAGTGGACAAAGTGAATGGGAGCATTCAAAAAGGAAGAGTCTTTGAGGGAGGAAAAAATTGGGCAAAAGTGAAAAGAAAAAAAAAAAATGAAAACTCGCTCTTTCTCTATCGCTCTCTTCAGCAAACAGGCCCTATAAAAGATCAACAATGGAGAGCTTGAATCCAGCAAAGCAAAGGTCCAGCTATGGGCTCCACACCACTATATGCTACAGAGGAGGAGAAGGAGAGAGGAAGAGAGTCAATGAAGTTAATATTTTGGACAGTGATAATGTGTAAGACCGTATTTTGGGCATTCCATGAACTGCAACTCATGTGCTGACACGTGGAAGAGGGGCGGGGGGGGGGGGGAGAGGGAGGAGAAAATCGGGGAATTCAAAGCTCAAATGGACTTTAGTGCTATAATTCCTCGACTCATTTTAACCAAATTAAGCTGTAAATTTGTAAAGTTAAACTATGTCGATTAGGAGATTCAAAACTCAATAGATGACTGAGAGTAAAACATGTTTTACTAATTGTTTACATCATCACTTAATGATAGTGAACCTAACAATTATATTTTTTTCAAAACGTTAGAAAATTATTTAGAATGTTTTAAAATATTATGATTAACTTAGAATCGTTCTTAAAGATTGGGTAGTTATCCAAAATTGTATACGATTTGGTTAAAGAAATCAATATTCTAATTTGAATGTAGGTTTTAAATCATTTTTTAATAAAATAATGAACAAAATAGCATTATTATTAATATACAATGTAGATAATATTTTCCATATTTTTGTTGTTGATATTTCTTTCCTACTATAAACAAAGTGAATTGTTATCACCACTCCTAAAATCTCATTTAGCACTCCAAACTTTCTATAATTATAAAGAAAAATACACTTGTGAGGAATGTAGAATAAGATTTTTAAAGTGTTATAACAGTTCCCTAAACAAAATAGCAGCTTTTGTTCATGATAATTACGTTGAGTTTTAGATTAGAGAAAATTTTCATTGTGTTTAGAATACAGGTCACCACGTGTCATTATATAAATGGAGAGAAGTTTTATTTTTTAATTTGTTAATTTTTTAACATAAGTATCTCACCACTTATATAGTGACATGTGGTGTACCACCTTGTGTTTCAGACACATTGAAAAAACTTTGTTTGGATTGGCCTTCCATTGTATGATTTTATGGTGTTTTTAATAGAGCATCTAATTGTCACTCAGTACTACAGTCTGTGATATTCCTCTTCACTTGGAAGTGAGAGGTCTTAGGTTCAAATATCGTAGACGACGAATTTAATACCAAATTAGACTGCCCATTGTGTAGTTTAACCAAACTCATCCTATTTTTAATGTAAAAATATCAATGTACAAAAAAAATAAAAATAAATAAAGCATCTAATTTTCCAACAAAAAAAAAATACAGAAATGTTATTAGCACTATAAAATTCTCAATTTGCACGGTTAACTTTCTATATTTAAAAAAAAATACACTTATGAGAAGTGCAAAATAAATTTTTCAAGTGTCAATAACAATTTTCAAAAAGCACTATAAACATAATGATACCAATTTAACTATTACTTAATATGCTTATGGAGCGAATATTAATAAATTTTATCAAATTTTCAAATCAAATTAAAGTATATATGATTTACTTAAAAATGAATTCCATTCATTGATTTCCAAAATAGAACTCTTTTGATCCAACCAAAAGAATTTGGTTAAAGGAAACCTCTTTCAGTCAAATGAATTTGGACGGAAATTTGTAACTATCGAACATCATGAATTTACTTTTACTTCATGAATTTGGTTACTCACGCCTTCATCCGAGTTTCGTTGAAGTCCAACCCATAACAAGTTTTTATCCTCTACATGCGTGACTATGAGGGATGTGGGAAGCCAACCAATACGGTGCCAATAATAATATACGTAAACCACCACGGGGTGACTCAGTGATTGAAGATAAATTTCATGCCCGTATTTCACACAACACATCTTGAATTTGATTCTTACCGCTGATGAATCACACATCTTGGGTAATAACATACGTCGGGGCTATCTAATGTGAGAGGCATTTAACTATGCAACTTTAGGGTCATATCTTTCTCTCATAACCAGTTCCCCACAAATAATGCACATTTCATAAACCTCTTCCACCATTTTTGTCCATATTGCCGTCATCCTTGTAATTATTCTTAGAAATTCATGCGTAACATGCCTGCGGCATTTAAAGACAGAGAAGCTTAGGCTATACGAACACGTATAATGTATTATCATTTTCTTACGTACATCAGTGACAGTCCAAAAGTTATTGCACGTGGTTGTAATTGAGGTGGGTACTTGTTACTTTCTCTTTTCTCTCTGGAGGTAAGTGCATTTGTAAGTTATTGGTGAATTTTTTGCACTCATATGAATTGCTTTATGTATCGTTTGTGTGGACGTGGTTGTTGCAAAAGCCTAATTTTTGGGCACTGTCCACATGCACATATCGACCGCTGTCCTAAGCCTAATTTTTGGGCATTGTCCTACACATACACATATTGAACAGTGTCCTATAATAAAATGGACCAAAGTCTTGGATAGAGCCGGTCATGAGAGTGTGTAAGTAATGCCATGACACAAGATCCCGATTTAGAAGGGCGTCTAAAATCTTAGGACCGATCTTAGTCTTGAATTCTTGCTAACGTAAAACCCACTTCAGCTCTGGCGTTAATGGCCATCTTTTTTTGGACCTCATATTTCTTGCCCTACCACTTGCTTCACATAGAAGCTATTTTAGGGTTGAAGTTCTCAGCATTCGACAACTCTCTTTTGTTTGGAATGTTGATATCGTGACATCTCAAGTACGTATAAATTTTCTCTCCCTCTTCGCACACACTTGTACAATTACTCTTCTCTCGTTGGACTTTTAGATCTTTTTACTTTTTTCCTTTTAGTTTTCTTTTGAAATTTTTCATGATGCTCTTGATGTGAGGTTCTCGTATTAAAGTTTGTTCAATGTTGTAAGACCTAGTGCAATGGTTGGGTTAAAATTTAAAATTTAAACACCCCCAAGGCTCTTCTAATCATTGGGCTAAACTTCGGGTAAAACCTAAAATTTGTTTTAGGGCTAAATTCCAACCAAAATACCAACCAAGGTTAGGCTGTTGGCCCACAAATGTGCGTGAACGCGCCTGCCTAAAAACCACATTCAACGTACTGACACACCCAATTTGCGCACATGCGACAAAGCTACAGTGGGTGGGATCCACACTGACAGCTTTATCGGTCACCCAAACCAAGTCCAATGACTAGTTTTTCATCTGACGGCCCACATAATTGGACCAACAACTAATAGTCCATATTCAAATTACGATTTTTTAAATCTAATTCATAAATATTAGAGGACCTAATTGTTCAAATGATAAAAATGTTGCTTTGTGCTTTGTATGGGTTTCTATTCACGAATATGGTGTTGTCGGCACAAATCAAAATAAAAAGGTCTTGTGGACTAAAATCTTTGACAAGTTCAATTCCAACTCCAACACCAACCGAAAGAATGTGGTGGTGTTTACAATCTGTGGAAGATTATCAACAAAGCGTGCACTTTGTGGAAGGGAAGCTTGGGAGCTAGTGGAATGAGCAACGAAGAAGTAATGGGTGTCTCGCTTCATAGTTTATTTTTCATGTACACAATCTTATTTAGCAACTAATTGATCTTTATTTATTCCTTGCAAAGGGTGACAAAGCAATGACAATTTACAAGACAAGAACTACGCACAAAAACCAACTTTTAAGTTGCATCATGCTTGAGACGTCCTCAAGAATTGTCTAAGGTTGTGAACCAAAGTGGACCAACAATGGGCAAAATTATTAGCTCATGAATGCTCAAGTTAATGTTAGCAATGATGTTGATGAATCGATGCCCCATCTCCTTTAAGGCTGAAGGGAGACCAAGGAAGAAATGGTCCGAATGCATTTACTCTTTGAGAAGCAAGCGGAGAGGGAAGATGCAAGAGACCATTTAGCGTAAGAAAAGTTCGATTTTGATGTAATGAGGGAGGTCTCCAAAAAATACACTTCAAATAGGAAAAAGTTCTTACATGAGAAGCAATCGGAAATTATAAGAAAGAATGCCTCAAGGAATATCTTTGAGGATCTTTGAGGAAGATGATCCATCTAATGTCTATTATCCACGTCCACCACGAAATCCACCACCAAGTCAAGGACCAAGCCAACCAAATGATGATGAATATTATTAGTATTAGTAATTTTTATGTAGTACCTTAATTATCATTTATTAATCAATTGTATTAGTAATCGTAGTAAGATTTAGTATTCCATGATTTTCATGTTTTATGGGGTAGGTTTAGTAATTTTTCATTATTTATCTAAATTTAAATAAGTGTATAAAAATAAATTAGGGTAATCTACATAAATTTTATGTTTAAAAAAGTTACAAAAAGGCTAAAATCATTCTTTAAGAATTTCGGTCTAAATTTTAAGCCAAAACCATTCTAGGTTATAACCTAGATTTTATGAGCTATAAATTTAGATTTTAACCCACACCATTGCACATGGTCTAAGATTATGAGTTTGAGTTAGAGATTATTTTGAGTACTTATTTGAATGAATGCGTCTATATTACAACATGAACATATACTTGACGAAAATAAGTCTAATAAGAAAACATTAACCATCATTTCGTCTAGTAATGAAATGGACTACAAATGATACAAGTCCATTTTCATTACAACGAAGAAACGTTAATTGAGAAAGGAAAAGGGAAAAGGAGAGTTGAGTGCTTGCTAACGCAAACACATAGCATGATAAACTAGAGGTAATTGTCATTTTCAGGTAAATGGATAAAGATGGCATGATCCATCAACTAAATAATGTTTGGTTTCCAGAACTACTGGGTCCATTTTTCGCATAGGTCATCGTTTTGGCTGATCCTCCATTGCAGAAAGTTAGTCACCAGAAGTTTTCTCCATTTTAGAACTTGTATTGCATATATGGATTTTACATGACTTGTCCCATTCTACTCATTGTTGGTCCATCCGTTCACCTTAATGGCTTGAGCTGGCACTCCAATCTCATTAATTCATGCCTTCGTTTTGTCTCCCTGCGTATTTTTACAAAGACGATATATATTTTAAATTACTTTAATTCAAGAAAAGAAAATTTAACCTGAATGCAAAGTGTGAAAAATGAAAAAAACTGCTCGATCGACTGACCACCTTCTTCTTTGTGAGTATGAATGATTAGGAAATGTAACTACGTAATTATTTACCCATGCAGAAGATATAAGGGGAAAAAAAAGGCCACAATGCTAGAGTAACGATCACGATAAAGTGAGAACCGGCCATTTTGAAAGAGTGAGTACTATTTTCTTGTCAAACTTTTGTTGTCATTTATCAAACAGTAAATCTTAATCACACATTCAAGCAATATTTAGGCAACAATCAATTTGATCAATATTCAAGCTTAAACATAACATCTTACTTGTGTTGTTAAATAGTCTGACAAGAAAATGTTTCAACTGAGAGTAAGAGTATTATAATTAGCTTAGTGACCAAAATACCTTTAATCCGAACTTAACAACCAGGTATCAATTGCCCACTTTTATGAAGTTTGAACTGCTTCCTTCTCCACTAATTAACAAGATCTTGTTTCTTTCTACTATATGAGATATGATTCTTTTCCAAAATGCTTTCTCAACCAAAAAGTGCCTGCCTTTACGTTTTTATGAGGACCAAACCATTACTTGGCACACAAATTAAACACTAGTTTATGCAATTGCAGCAGCACCCTCGATTTAGGCTGCTCAAAAACGAATTACGAGACCTAACTATCATTAAAACTATTCATTCCACTATCATATACAGCAACTGTTTGAACTTTGATTGGCGTATAAATAACCATATCCACAGGAGTTATGCACTAAAAAAGAGCACAGATGCGGCACATTCATGTAATAATCATAATGTACAATTGTCAATGCGGGGACTCCTAAATTGTTTGTTTCAAATTAATTTCATATGAATTTTCTTTGCCTTGCTATGGAGATAATATATCCTGCAACTGGAGATATATAATCTTGTGACTTGATCACGTGATGACTGTTGTACTTACAAAAAGATAATTCATGGCGAATTGCTTGTACATCAAGTTTAGCTTCTATAGTTAAAATTTCACCACATTTTTGTCATAGTAACAAGTATTTATGAATATGGAGGCAGGGGTAAATGTAAAATCAATGGCTGGCTATAGTATAAAAAAAGAAAGGTTAAAAACACAGAATCTACTGTCCTATATCGATCTGTTTGTGTTAAAGATAGAAGACACAAAAGACTCTTATACAGCATATGCTGCCTTCTGCAGACAGCAACAGAAATGAAATGAAAATGCCCCCTCCAATTTTACCCTCCTTGTAAATGATTTCGTGTAGTCCTCATTCTAGGGTAACCCACTATATCCCATGTTTTGGTTTGAAGGGGAGGCATGAACTTATGTATATAATACATGCAAAGTCATGTGTAACTAAGTTGGTTAAAAGAATACGTTCAACCTTTTTAATCGTAGTTTGAATTGTCTTCCTGTGATTCATAGTTTGAATTGTTTTCCTATAATTCATGTGAGATTATATTATTGCTAGAATAAAAAGAAATAATGGCTTGCATCGTTGAGTAGAATCAATCACTGCACTCTGATTTGTCTTTTTTCTTCGTCCCAATGCAATTATCAATTGATTTTCCTGGGGAAAAGCCTTCCCCTGAAAGGCTGAATGTATGTCTCGTACAATTAGTCAATCAAATCCCTGCATTTTTTTTTCATTGAATTTACAATAATATTTTGTATTGGATGCATGCATCTGCATGGAATGAAACCCTAATTGAACAGATAAGTTGGATAAAAAGCAAGGAGAGATATGTCGTCTTACCTAACGCTTAATTCAATGAGTCAGAAATGGGCAAGGACAGGAGGCCAATCTCTATGATTAAGAATCACTGAAATAAGGATGAGAAGATTTCAGAGATTCTCACATTTTAACTATTCATCGTGCAATCAGTTTTTGTTAGTTACTATTTATGTTTAATTTTAGATAATAAAATTTAAATAATTTTTACCACACAATGTACGATGAATGACTAAGATGTAAAGAACCTTAGAATTCTCACAATTTGAATCTGAATAGGATCCAAATCTCTGAAATAATTCTCTTCTCGTTAATTTCTGGTTCAGTCAGATTCAATCCCAAAGATCCAGGGGCCTTGTAATTTACCAGTTGAAATATGTAAGAAATTTTAAGAGGAATTGATAGGATGATTATACAGATAGACCGTACAACCTTGGGACAAATTAAAATTGACATTCTGGAAGCTTCAAGGGTGCCATGTGAATAAGAATAGGACGTCCTACCCTCCTCTCTCTCTGTATTACAACCCTTCACAATAAACACCAAGAACTGATTGCAAATTATTTGGGACTCACTTCAAACATGGTCCTACCCTAGATATCCATACCTCTTTGAAAAGAGAGTACAATTATCAAATCCCACATGTTTTTTATTTGTCATAAATTTATATATTCCAACCTTTAAGTTGATGGTAATTCAAATCATAAAACATTGGTAAACAAGACGCTTATATATAGGAATCACTTTTTTTAATAAGCACTTATGCTGAAAGTGCATTTGCTAGAAGGGTTTTTTTTTATTTTTGAAAATCAGAAATGACTTGGGCAAGCACACTTGGAAGTGATAAAGTGCATCGAATGTGTTTTTTTAGAAAGTATTAGAAAGTGATTTTATATTCTAGAAACATTAAAGGTGGTCTTATCCACACACTAATTTTTACCTTCCACACACAACATATTGTTAGGGGACTTTTAGGTCAACCAGGACTTGGGCTTTGGTAGGTACCTTTTGCTTCCTCTGGTTCGTATTCATAACAAGTCTCAAAATACCTCAAAAGACTTAGCGTGTCGTAGGAAATATTCTGGTTCAACCAATGACTCAAAGATAGCATGATTAACCAAATGATGACTTGCTTAAGTGAGGCATGGTGTGGAAGGTAGAAGTTTACGAGTTTAGCGTGCGAGAGAGAAACTATGTTTGGTTGCATGATGTTGAAGGATGGGTAATTTGGGCTTCCTAAGGGTCTTGAGGTGTGTATAATGGCTAAGGAAACCTAAAGGAATTCTTGGAACCCTAGAAGGGTGATTTCCCCAAAGATCCAAGACTATTTTCACTTTAGAGAAGGATTTCCCTGCTTGGTGTGATGCAATCCTTGATTCTCTATTTTCTCTCTCTACCTTGTGTTATCCCTCCTACATTGTGTCTCATATACCCTTTTATAGGTGGAGGTTAGCTTTTTGGATTTCTTCGTTTGCTCCTGTTTAGGCTAAGTCTTCCTATCTTTCTTCCCTAGCGCAACTACCATTTTCCCTTTTGGCGTAGTGTTGATGGACATTATTGCTCCTGTGAAGGCTGCACAGCCATTCTCATTTAGAGCACCTTCTTCCTTGTTCAGCCTTCCATAGACGCTACTTCTGGCAACACGCCTTTTTTTTTTTCCTTCATTGTTTTCCTGGTAAGCTAAGAAAGAAAAGACCTCATTTGTCACTAAATTATAGTTAATTTCTAACTAGAGTAGTTGGTTTGCTAGGAAACATGGGAGGTTTTGGTTTGTTCTCTCTTATACTCACCTACATGAGATCTAAAGATTATGGGCTTGGATCATTGGTGCACCTAAGCAACCCAAAGTTGCGACAAGTGTCAAACGTACACACCTACGAACCATCTACATGCAAAAGAACTTAATATAGGGTCGTGGCCTTTCATGCAATTAGGCATCGACTTGGTTGGGCCTCTTAAAAATGCTCAAGGAAACAGAGAATACTTGAAAGTTGCAACAGATTACTTCTCAAAGTGGATAGAGGCAAAACCCTTTACAAGGATCACCGGTACCGCTGTCAAGTCCTTCGTCTAGAAGAGCATCATTTGCAACATCGAAATCCTACACACCATACTTAGAGACAACGGATTGTAGTTCACCAGTTACGAAGTTAGAGACTGGTATAAAGAACTTGGAATATGTCATCTCACATCCATTTCGAGGTACCGGCAAGGCAATGGGCAAGCGGAAACCTCAAATAAGACCATCTTGCAATGTTTGAAGAAATGACTTGATAAGAAAAGTAAGTAGCCAGAAGAGCTACCCAGAGTCTTACATGCGTATCGCACAATAGTTCCAAAAGCTACAGGAGAAACACCATTTTCCATTGCCTATGGGACAGAAGACGTAATCCTAGTCCAAGTCACGACTATGCAAATATGCATACTGAAGAGCATCTTGCTTTAGAAAACGTAGGAATCCTAAAGTCTGACCTCGACTTTGTTAAGGAACGTCAAGAATGCACCCGAGTCCGACTAGCCGCCTACCAGCAACAAACCTAATCAGACTATAATAAAGGTGTCAAACCCAGAAGTCTATAAGTTAGGGATCTGATCCAAGAAAGGTCTTCGAAAACACCAAAATCCCATGAGGAGGCAAGCTTGGGGCAAACTTGGAAGGACCGTACAAGATCGCCAAAGTTGGAAGTAAAGAGACCTATTATCTAGAATGCATAGATGAGACCTCGATCACCAAGAAATGCAACATCACTAAGTTCACGCGATACGGGAGCACCATCCAAACTACACGTGGTTTGATTTTCTTTCTGGGATATGTAGGTAGTCCATTTCGGATCGAATCACAACACCGTTGTCTGCGCAAAAACAAGTCCATGCATAACTCATCTCTCAACGCCCTGTCATAGGCTTATTATCAAAAGTGATCTCTGATGTAATTCGTACATTATATCACTTTTCTTAGAACTAAACTTGTAATTTGAGTCTCCTCTCCCGGATATATATAGGCAGTCCTTCTCGGATTCAATCACCCCTCCCTTGTCAAACAATCATATTTCTTTCATCAATAAAGAAATCCTAAAGTTAATCCATCTTATGTTCCATGTTTATTTCTTTCCTTTCTTTTTTCAATGATACATGTAATACCTCACTCATTTGAACAAAGCATAAAGTTTTCAAACTTTGCACGAATGCAAATCTAAAAATTCAAAGTAACATTGTCAGAGAAGTTTATTAGCTCATCCTACATTAGTCGGTTAGCTGCTTGGGAGACTCAAGCCGTAATAAACGCAGTTACAATTGGCGGGTTACTGGCACAGGCCTATGGCGCCCTAACCCAGAAGTCTAACGCATCATCCGACCTTTGAAAAGTTTATACAACTAGTAAAGTTATGGGTTACAACATTCAAACCTGGGCTCTGAGTATGACTACTTCTATTTTGGATCAACATACTAAGTCAAGTATGTTCTGCAACATCATATGTTAGCAGGTTTGAAGGGGACATCCATACTAGGCAATTCCTAAGAAGAATTTTATTCCAATGAAGCTCTAATACGTAAAAATGCTTTGACCAAGCCAGTCAAGGTAGTCTGATCAGAAACACTCAACTTTAAAGCATAGGGTCTGACATAAGAATTCAAAAAGTGTTTCTGAACCACATGCTGATGACCAAGTCCCCAAAGAACTTTTGTTTAAGATTCACTAGAGACGAACACGCAATTCGGGCTAAGTGGGAAACCTTCTTTTGGCACCACATTGCAAATATTGGAATCCTTGGCCCAAGAGTTAGGGTAAGGTAAAAAAAAGATTGGTTTATTTCTTACAAGTTGTTTTAGGTACAATTCAAAATTCACTTATCCTTAGTCTGATAAATGCATTTTGACAAGTACAGAGCAAGGTTCTTCATGGGTTTAATGTTTAATTCTTGGTACCAGAGTAAGGTGGTACTTCGAATATCGTGATTAAAACTTTATGAATACTAAGTTTGGAAGGTAATGTTTTTCAGAGTCAACATCACCAAGGAGGGTTTTTGAGCTCTGTCTCGGGCCCACAAGCTTATTCCTATTCTGCTTCGTCACTTATTTTCTCTAAAAAGTTTGTTTAGTTTGAAAAGAGTTATCAAATTAAGATTTTATTCCATGACCAAAGAAACAAGTAATGAGAAACAAAAAAAATTCATATAAACACATATTTATTATCAAGTCCTAAGAAGAGGGCATGAAAAATTAAAGTTGTCTAGGGGAGGCAATCCTTCACCCCTAGCATATAAATTCTCCAATGAAACCTACAAAACAAGTCTGGTCGAGGTCATCAACTCTGATGAAATCCCATAGTCACCAGCGTCCACTCCCAAATGAATGCAAAAAAGGCTCATATGAAGAACCCATTGAAGAATCTTAATACTTTGTTGGGATTCAACCTGTATGCAAAGACGGCGAGGAGGATGTCGCATGGAGATGATCATTATGGAACAAGTTGTAAGAAGAAAAGGAAGCTATTATGTGATTATGGGTTAACTTGTTTTTGCCTCATCCTGTTTGGCAAAAACTAGGATGAAAAATATGGTTTTTTTTTTTTTTAGGGAGTTTTAACAAAAAGCCCGCAGTACTGTTCACTTTAAAGAAAAACCACATTTTACCACTAAAAAATCAAACCTGGTACTATTCATTTTGCCCTTTATTTTGTCTTTTATCGTTAAAACTCAAAGTTTTCAAGCCATTTTCATTAGTTTTCCTTTTTTTTAGCTTTAGAATCCTAAATCAAAAGCTCAAATAGGGAACTGGGCTAAAAAAAAAAAAGTATGGAGCATAAAAAGAGGTTTTATAGTTCAAGAGGGAAAGAAATTTGAAAAGTTCCAACCGAGAAGGGGCTATTTAAAGGAAAAGCCTTGAAGATCTGGCAAAACATTACTTACCCTGAGATTTGTGCATACAAAGGTTGAAGTCGCACGAAGATATGAATGGCTACCTTTTGCAAAACGTGCATGCGCAACAATCGTCATCATTACAAGGTTTATAGCATGACACTCAAGATTGCACGTGTGGATTCGAAATGTCTTCACTACACCACAATGAATCAGATCACTATGGAATGAGAAGACTACATGGTACATATTCTAGCTTACTCTGAAGGGCATGGTCTTTGGATAATTATTTATCCTTAAGGGGAACAAATTGTCTATTAGATGCATGATTAGGAGCAATTGTGGGACCATAATTTTCCAAGCCTGGAGTAAGGCTAATTTGAATATCGTTACCTCAAAAGTCCGGTCATGGATTTAAAAACTCCAAGCAGATGTGGACCAGAAGAAACAGCGGTGCCACTATCACTCTATTCCAGGGCAAAAGGAAACAATCACTAATTGAACATAAGGCCTTTAACAGCGGTGCCAACTCTCCACCATAACACGTTCTCTGATTCGTAGAACAATCACTAATTGAACATAAGGCCTTTAAGTGGGTAAAAGACTATTTTCCCTTTCTATTGTGATGGCTTCTTCAGCTAATCTTCATGCACTTAACCAAATCGTGATTTAGAATTTTATTAGTATTTCAGTATCTTCTAACATTTCATTAGTCAAAGAAAGAAAACCCATGCAATGAGAGCAAAAATGTAGGGACCCATCATCTATGAAGTCTTCTGTGGCCTTATCCAGTATCCCAAGTGTTGTCATGTCTCAAATGGAAACAATGAACCTAAGAGAGGCTTAGAGCCTATTTGGTACTCTGCTTAAATCCAACTTTTTAAACTCAAAAATAATTTTCAAGTTTTAGGCCTTAAAAATTAGTTTGGTAGGATTATTTTCAAAAACTGAACTCAAGACTAACTCAAAAATATAGTCTATTCTCTAAAAACATAAAAGTGAGTTTTTAGAGTTTTTAAACTTAAACTCACTCCTTTCTTTTCTTTCCCTCCTCCCCTCTCACTCCAAATCTATCTCTCTCTCTTTTCTTCTTCTCTCCTCTTTTTTTTTTTTAACCTTTTTTGTCTCCCTTCAATCCGCTCTTTTCATTCTCTCGGTTCTTTCTCTCACTCCTCTTCCTCTCTATCTTGTATATTCTTTTCTCTTTTTTCTCTTTCCTTCAATCATCTCTTACTTTCTTTCCTCCTCTCTCCTCTTTATCCCTCTCCTGCGACCTCCTCTTTCTAGATCTCTTTGTCTAGTTTAAGTCGTAAGATTTAAAAATTTTAAATTGCAAACCAATCAAGTTTTTGAATCTTTAAAAAATTGTTTTCAAGAAATGTTTTGAGAAATGATAAAAAAATTCAAATAGAATATCAAATAGGCCCTTAAGTTCTCAACCATCAATGAAGTTCCCCGTCCATAATTTCCATTTGGTTAATAATAATTTATGTGTTTGCATCATTCTTGCTTTGCTTGTTCATTGAACAAGGATTTCATTATTTATTAAGGGAATTGTTATTAACAATAAAGAAATCATAAGTCATCAAAGTCATTGAGGTTAGTCCACTAGGTAACGTGATGTGCATGAGTATGCAAGAGAATTATGGTTCAAAATCCTCCTCTAAAAGCAAACTACAGCAAAAGTCTCACATTTTGAATTCGAGTGGCACCAGATAGAATCAGCGTATCAAAATTATAATTATAAAAATTAACGTGAAATTTATTTAAAACTCAAGGGACCATGTGAGCAAATTTTTCTACTTTTTTGACCATAAGACCCAATCAATTACCCATCTTTCACTCTGGACCAATTTGAATAGAAATATTACCCATCTTTCATTCTGGACCAATTTGAATAGAAATATTACCCATCTTTCATTCTGGACCAATTTGAATGGGAGTTGATTGGTTAACTTGAATTCTCGTGTTACATCAGATTGACCACCGACTAGGAATGTACAAACCCGTCAATATTATTTGATACTCTATTGATATTTGATCAAAGTTCAGTACATATTATTAATCAAATATTAATACTATATCCCGTAATACAAATAGATCTGATAATTTTTTACACGACACGTAAACGACACGAAAATAACAGGTTTCGGATCAACACGACAACTAATCCGATTATTATCAGGTCACATGATAATAACCCGTTAATAATGGGTCCTTAACAGGTTTACATGAGAATAACATGTGGGTAACCTGTATCGACACGATAAGAAAAAATTATTTTGATGATTTTAATTTTTTAAACTACTAAAAAAAACTTACTATAAAATAAAATAGATATAATGAATATGTATATATTGTTTATTAATTATTATTCTATATAAATTTTAAAATTTAAGTTTTATTTATTTATTTACTTATTTTTATAGTGTATTATAGGCAAAGATTGAGATTAAAAATCATAAAACACATTAAAAATAAAAATATCAAGTAATTTAAAAATACCAAACATATTAAAAAAAATTATAATAATTAATTTGTGTGACATCCCACATCGCCCAGGGGAGTGATCCTTATATGTATATTCACATCCCTACCTAGCACGAGGCCTTTTGGGAGCTCACTGGCTTCGGGTTCTGTAGGAATTCCGAAGTTAAGCGAGAAGGGGGTTAGAGCAATCTCATAATGGGTGACCCACTGGGAAGTTGCTTGTGAGTTCCCAAAAACAAAACCGTGAGGGAATGGTAAGCCCAAAGCGGACAGTATCGTGGTACGGTAGTGGAGTCGGGCCCGGGAAGTGGTCCCGCCCGGGCCAGGATGTGACAATTTGCATGTGCAAAAAACATGAAAAAATATTCAAACACTCGTAGTTGCATCCTCTACGCTTTGAGGATGGGTATATGATCGTTTGAATTTTTAAAACCATACAAACTCTCATGAATAGTATTTTTAAGAGAGTTCAAAATAAACAAAATTCATAATCACAAATGTATAAGTCTGAAAGATGTGAAGGCATAATAAACATTGATAATTGCAACCTTAACGTTAAGATGATGGTTACATGGTCATTTAGATTTTTAAAACCCTCTAAATCTCATGAACAGTGTTTTTTATTTAAGTGCAAAATTAATAATAATTATTGTAAAAGTGTGAAAAATGTAATCACTCGTAATGAAAAGCGTTACAACTTTCATGAAGGGGTCAACTCCGAAATTTAGTATGTATATACTAATTTAGTATTATGTTTTACATTTTTTTTGGGTCAAATTATGTTTTTCATTTTTATTTTTATTGATTTAAAATATATTTTTCTTAATGGGTAACGGGTCGGGTCATATTGCCTGATAATATTAACGAGTTGATTTCGGGTTGGGTCATATTACCCGTTTACTTTAACGGGTATTACACGACACGACCTGTTAAGCTATTGGATATGAAACGAAAACGACACGAACACAAGAAACACGACACGAATGCCAGATCTAAATACAAACTATCAATCGATATCAACCAATCACTCTTTTCGCAAACAACGATTTGTGGAAATATTTTAGTTAAGCACTTAAAAGTGCAAGGTGCAAAGTCATTTTCTATCTAGAAGAATACTAGTCAGTGGTCAAGACCTAAGCAAATATAAAGGCTTATTTTTAGTTACGTCCCTTGAAATTCGAATTTAATTTCACTTTACTCCTTATAATTTAAAAATCATCATTTTATTCCTTGAAACTCAAAGTTCCCTTTACTTTGCCCCATGAAACTCGACCTTAATCCCTTTTTGCCCCCTAAAACTTAAAAGTCGTCTCTACAAAACTCAAAATTCGCTCCATATTAATCTCTTATGTGGCTTTGATTTGGGTGAACTAGGCTAATCAATTTCTTTTCTATTTTTTTATCTTTTCAATTTATTTAAACTTAATATTCTCTGATCGTTAAATGTTAACACATAATGGAGATTTATAATCAAATTTGTTGCACAAGTGGCTTATTTTTAGCTATGCTCCCAGAAATCCATCTATATACACAGTTTAAAAACAATATACATATTTATACATATGATCATGCATGTGTTGTAAGTAGTGTTCTAAAAATCGGCCTACGCGGCCACCTAGGCGCTAGGCGATGCAGGCCGCCACAATTTAGTGCAAATCATTTTGAGAAATCGGTCCGGAGCTAGGCGGTGCAAGCTTTCAAAAATCAGTATGGAGCTCAGCGGGCTGGGCGGCTAGGCGGAGCTAGACGGTTTGGGTTTTTTATTTATTTTTATTGATTATGTGCTTTTTTCTTCTTTAGTTTCATGGTTGTATACTTATGAAAATAGTGTACTTATGTGCTTTTTTCTTCTTTAGTTTCATGGTTGTATACTTATGAAAATGGTGTACCTAATTTGCCAAGGATGACTATAAAGATTCCCTCATTGACTACAAGTTCATCCGATCGTGAGAGGAATTGGAGCACTGTTGAGGGGATGCATGCAAAGAATAGGAATAGACTAGATACAACAATGTTAAACAATTTGGTTTATGTACAATTCAATGCAAGGATCATGAACAAGAAAAATTTAGTATATCATCCAAGAATACTCCTCATTCAGATTATATGCTTAATTTTTTAAGGGTAATTTACACAAAAACACCTTAACTATGAGTCGCATAACAATCTCATACCTCATGATTTAAACATTGCAATGTCATACCTCATCTTATGAATTTGTTGTAATGTCATACCTTCGTCAACTTTTCTATTAATTTTTCTGTTAAATGCTAATATGGCAAAAGTGGGGCACACTCATTCGCCCACTGAAATAAAAAATTAATAAATTACTATTAAAAATTATTATTTCTAATTAAATTTAATTGTTAAGCAAATGTGGGGCCCACAAAATTTAATTGTTAAATAAATAACAATAATTTATTATTAATTAATTACTTTTTATTCCAGTTAGCGAATGAGTGGACTCTGCTCCTGCTATGTCAGCATTTAACAAAAAAGTTGACGGAGGTATGAAATTGCAAGAAATTCATAAGATGAGGTACGACATTGCAATGTTCAAAACATGGGGTATAAGATTGTTATACGACTCATAGTTGAGGTGGTTTTGGGTAATTTACCTTTTTTTTTTTAATATTGAACTTTGGATACATGTACTTTATGTCTTCTTCAACTTCTATTTTTGCATTTAATCATTCATTTATGGGCTAATATCAGTTTACTACCCTAATGTTTCGTGGTTTTCAACATTTGGTACATGAAACAATTAAATAATTAAATAATATTTTTTGCCTAGCCCTTTCTCCAGTAAGGAGACAGAACATACAATATATATATATATATATATATATATATAGATACCAAATGGGGCGGAACTAACAACAGCAGGCGGCAAAGCCGTCCATAGAATTTAGAGTGCGGAAGTAAAACATATAAAAACAGAGTAGCATATCAATATATTGAATTAAAAAGAATTCAGGTTGATTGAAAAGAAACATCCATGGATGACTGATGATAACATGAAAAGAAAGAATTAAATTAATCATAGAAGATAATTCCATGAAAATAATGAATTAAATGTAATGATGCAAATATATTTTGAAAATAAATTTTATTGAAAACTTACTGCAATGCAGATTACAAACAGATGCTGCCTAATGGCAGATGAAACAAGTAAACAAGGTGGAGCTCGCAGGCATCCTGAATAATATAGGTATTACAAGTGTTTGGAAAATAATCTCTGTCCTTTGTGGATGAGCAGAGAGATGATTTTGAACTGAGCTCTTGAGTTTTTTAACCTGTCATTCTTCTGAAGATGAGTCCTTCTTATATAGAGCAAGAATACTGAATGACACTTGCAAATTAGATCCGGGAATCCCGCTGTCTTCTGAAGAAAGCTGGCAAAGCTGTGTAATCACGTTGTTTCTTTTTCAAAAGTTGAATGAATAGTGAAGATGCTTTGTTTCTTTTACAAAAGTTAAAAGAATAGTGAAGATGCTTTGCTTTTCACTGTTGCATAATAATTTTTCCGAGGAAATGATGGTAGCTACTGCTGAAGATGTTGTTGGCTGGTACAAACACATGGGCAAATAATGCAGTTCAATAATTAAACGGATCTTGAGCATCTTGAAGCTCCACTTGATCTGCCCAATTGGCTGGAAGCTGAGAAGAGGCATCAGAATTATCATTATCAGAGTCTGAGTCTGAACCCTTCCTCTTTTGTAGCATTGCTGCTTCAGCCATGAGCTGTTGAGCCAAGTCCAGAAGCTGGGTAGTCTTAGAAGATTTTTCTTTCTTTGAGCTGGAGGATTTGGCTAACTTGGTCTTTCAATGATAAGTTTAAAACCAGAATCCTCTTTTGGAATTTTGAAAGGAGTTGCGGGAATGTTAGTATTACCAGTGGAAATTAAAATAGTTTCTTTGGGAGGATGACTAGAAGAAATCAAAGTTTTGTCTTCCTTAACCCAATTTTCTTTGGTAACAACCGTAACTTTATTTTTGGTTTCATAATGTTTTTCAATGAAATCAAAGAAAGATATTTCAAATTGGTATTGTTTTACAAAAGCTTTCCATTTAGCATAAATGGCTAGCTTTTCTTCATCACAATACTTTTTTTGAAAAATATTTCTTCTGGGGATGTTTTCCTCAGAAGTGATGTCAGCTTTAAGCTTCCTCCATCGGATTTTATGTGGTTTGTTTAAAACAAATAATTGGTAATTCACCGATGTTGTTTCAAAATCAGAAGCAGTTGGAGAAGTGGGTTCTTCTTGGTTTGGAAGATGATAAACAGGATGTGCAACTTGTGAAGAAGTGTCGACAGACTTTAATTTGAGCAAATCATTGATTAAATCTTGTTGTGCAACTTCCTGCTCTTTTAACTTTTTGTTTTTTAACGATTTGATCAAATCTTGATCTCGACCCAGTCTATCGGTTGACGTGGATCTAGAAAAAGACTGTCTGCTAGGAGTAAAGGATTTATGTGAATGTACTGATTCACAAGATTTTCTTGCTGATCTATCAAAATTGATTTTTACAGTGCCATCAAAATATTGTTCAATGTTGTCAAGATTAACAAGACTGTTTTGGACGGAAACCGGCTTACTTTCATTAATTAAACACCAATCTGAAGGGAGACTGATGTCTGACCACCTAATGGTTCTTGGTACTCTTATGTTTGCGCTTTCTTGGGTTGTTTGGATCAAAAGAGTGTGGTCGCGAGGACTTTTGTTCAAAGCTTGAAAATTCATGTTTGTGCCAGTGACTTTGTAATAAATTCTAAAAATAAGTGCCAAAGGTTGTGTTCCTTCCAGGACTTGGTACCCGGAGGTTTTGATATTAAGAGTAAGAGCTTTTAAAACATGTGGATCTGAAAGACTTATTGTGAGATCGGGAAAGCAATCAAAATGGATAGGTCCGTTGTAAAGACTAGATTCTATCATTCCGAGTATACTATCGTTGAAATCAGTAAATCTAGCGTCGCGTAGACATAAAAGGATAGAAGTGTTAAGACCTTTTCGTGTTAATGGTTTAACTGCGATTTGAACTAAACCAATATGAAGATAGTTATGACCATTTTTACGATGCGCTTTGATTTGTTCTGGGGAAAATAATTGACAAGTCTCATGTTCTTTGCTAAGAGCATAAGCCTTCTCAACTGTTTTGACGTGATGTTCTGATTTAAAAGAAGTCAAAGACCATTTTTTCTTGTAAATATTTTGGGTTGAAACTTTTGGAATGTTCCAGTCAGAAAAATCAATACTTTCGTCTGTTTGAAAATCCAGTTTTTGTTCTTCATTGACAATGTCAGGTATAGTTCCTAAGTTGGATCTAGAGCTAGTGCTGGCCATTGAATTAGATCTAAATAATCTACTCATGATATGCACAAAACAAGTATACTATATGCAAGACATACGAGGAAGGTGAATCTTTTAAGTCTTGCATATAGTATACTTGTTTTGTGCATATCATGAGTAGATTATTTAGATCTAATTCAATGGCCAGCACTAGCTCTAGATCCAACTTAGGAACTATACCTGACATTGTCAATGAAGAACAAAAATTATGTCAAGACTTTGCCTTGCCTTGACATTCCAACTCCCGACTCTCTCAAAATAGTCGAAACCGACGCATCTGATATCGGTTATGGAGGTATCCTTAAACAAAAAATTTCTTCCGGATCTCCTGAACAAATTGTTCGTTTCCATTAAGGAATTTGGAATCCAGCTCAACGTAACTATAGTACTATTAAAAAAGAGATTTTATCAATTGTATTATGCATTAGCAAATTCCAAGATGATTTATTAAATCAAAATTTTTTAGTTCGTGTTGATTGCAAATCTGCAAAACATGTTTTACAAAAAGATGTTCAAAACATTGCATCAAAACAAATTTTCGCACGCTGGCAAGCTATATTAAGTATTTTTGATTTTGAAATTGAATACATTAAAGGCAGCCAGAATTGCATACCAGATTTTCTGACCAGAGAATTTTTGCAAGGGAAAAATGACTACTAATCCTACTCAGCAACGAAGGCTCCCAGCCACCCTTTCCCAAACCCCAGCACCAGTAAAACAAGAGTCTATTCCCGACTCTTCATCGGCCCTCGCCATTACAAACAGATTCACTCCATTAGGATCCACGGTAAGAAATATCCGACCAAATTACCAAACAGCATTAGCTACTCCTTATGATCCTTACTCTTCAGTCCGATCACCTTCACCATCCAATCCAAAACCATCTAGCTTTTCTAAAACATCATCATATTCCCAGAACTCCATTACTGAAAAGCTTTTGTGCATACCTCTTGACATTGATAAAAATCAACCTCCAGAACGCATTGCTAGACTGCTTTTGCCCCCGAATCATCATTATCTCCCAGCAACCCCATATAAAAGCCTCAAATATTACCAGGCCATTCTCTCTGAGACCGAAAGCATTGCTATTAAGCCAATCTACAACACCATTCATCAAAACAAAATTCTATACCATTCTCTTCATATTGGAAAATTCCTAGCTGAGCAAGATTGGGGCATTCCCCTTTCTCATACCAAACCCCTTCACACCCAGCATGTTCTCATACCAAACAACAATTATAATTATTATGATTACATTCAAGCTTGGACTAATATTTTTCTTCATCAGACGGAAAATTTTAGTCATTCATGGTTCGTGACCTTTGATAAAAGTTTCAGACTTCGTTTTCCAGCATGGTTTCCAGATTGGTGGGCTACTCATGGCCCAAATATTTCTCTTGTTCTGGATGACCTTCGTCAAGCATTAAACAATAATTTCAAGACCGGTTTTGACCGCAGCCGTTTTGACAGCAGGGTTTCCCTATTCTCTTTATTCATGGTCAAGTATAAAGTTCCATGGATCTTAAAATGGAATTTCCAATTAGACAATGGAGGAATTTACAGGGCCCGATGGGTAAAATGGTGGGACAAATTCAACCACAAAAAAATTATTGATCTAGTCCGTGCAGAATTTCCCCAGAGTTCAACTCCAGCAATTCCTGCATCCTCTTCACAGGCCTTGCCAGATACTCAACAATTTCCTGAACTTCCAAAAGCTCAGGAACCAGTTCAATCCCTTTCTAACATTAGTCCATCTTCCTCCCTCAAAGGAAAGACCAAGTCAGCCAAATCCTCCAGCTCAAAGAAAGAAAAATCTTCTAAGACTACCCAGCTTCTGGACTTGGCTCAACAGCTCATGGCTGAAGCAGCAATGCTACAAAAGAGGAAGGGTTCAGACTCAGACTCTGATAATGATAATTCTGATGCCTCTTCTCAGCTTCCAGCCAATTGGGCAGATCAAGTGGAGCTTCAAGATGCTCAAGATCCGTTTGATTATTGAACTGCATTATTTGCCCATGTGTTTGTACCAACCAACAGCGTCTTCAGCAATAGCTACCATCATTTCCTCGGAAAAATTATTATGCAACAGTGAAAAGCAAAGTATCTTCACTATTCATTTAACTTTTGTAAAAGAAACAAATCATCTTCACTATTCATTTAACTTTTGTAAAAGAAACAAAGCATCTTCACTATTCATTCAACTTTTGAAAAAGAAACAACGTGATTACACAGCTTTGCCAGCTTTCTTCAGAGGACAGCGAGATTCCCGGATCTAATTTGCAAGCCTCATTCAGTCTCCTCGCTCGATATAAGAAGGACTCATCTTCAGAAGAATGACAGGTAAAAAAACTCAAGAACTCAGTTCAGCAACATATCTCTCTGCTCATCTACAAAGGACAGAGATTATTTTCCAAACACTTGTAATACATATATATTATTCAGGATGCCTGCGAGCTCCACCTCCTTGTTTACTTGTACCATCTGCCATTAGGCAACATCTGTTTGTAATCTGCATTACAGTAAGTTTTCAATAAAACTTATTTTCAAAAAATATTTGCATCATTACATTTAATTCATTATTTTCATGGAATTATCTTCTATGATTAGTTTAATTCTTTCTTTTCATGTTATCATCAGTCATCTATGGATGTTTCTTTTCAATCAACCTGAATTCTTTTTAATTTAATATATTGATATGCTACTCTGTTTTTATATGTTTTACTTCCGCACTCTAAATTCTATGGACGGCTTTGCCGCCTGCTGCTGTTAGTTCCGCCCCATTTGGTATCAGAGCCAAGTGGTTGGTAATTGCATTAGCATCTATCTAATATGTTCATTGTTATCCACATACCTGTATCTTATCTGCATTTCTTAATCGTCGGTCCTCAGTTCTTTCTTCCAGCCAAACAGTAAGACGTGGTCCAAAAATTAAGTCCCAGGAGAGGCATGAGCGGAGCGCATGAGCGGGGGAAGAGTCTAGACATACGAGGAAGGTGAATCTTTTAAGTCTTGCATATAGTATACTTGTTTTGTGCATATCATGAACAGATTATTTAGATCTAATTCAATGGCCAGCACTAGCTCTAGATCCAACTTAGGAACTATACCTGACATTGTCAATGAAGAACAAAAACTAGATTTTCTAACAGACGAAAGTATTGATTTTTCTGACTGGAACATTCCAAAAGTTTCAACCCAAAATATTTACAAGAAAAAATGGTCTTTGACTTCTTTTAAATCAGAACATCACGTCAAAACAGTTGAGAAGGCTTATGCTCTTAGCAAAGAACATGAGACTTGTCAATTATTTTCCCCAGAACAAATCAAAGCGCATCGTAAAATTGGTCATAACTATCTTCATATTGGTTTAGTTCAAATCGCAGTTAAACCATTAACACGAAAAGGTCTTAACATTTCTATCCTTTTATGTCTACGCGACGCTAGATTTACTGATTTCAACGATAGTATACTCGGAATGATCGAATCTAGTCTTTACAACGGACCTATCCATTTTGATTGCTTTCCCGATCTCACAATAAGTCTTTCAGATCCACATGTTTTAAAAGCTCTTACTCTTAATATCAAAACCTCCGGGTACCAAGTCCTGGAAGGAACACAACCTTTGGCACTTATTTTTAGAATTTATTACAAAGTCACTGGCACAAACATGAATTTTCAAGCTTTGAACAAAAGTCCTCGCGACCACACTCTTTTGATCCAAACAACCCAAGAAAGCGCAAACATAAGAGTACCAAGAACCATTAGGTGGTCAGACATCAGTCTCCCTTCAGATTGGTGTTTAATTAATGAAAGTAAGCCGGTTTCCGTCCAAAACAGTCTTGTTAATCTTGACAACATTGAACAATATTTTGATGGCACTATAAAAATCAATTTTGATAGACCAGCAAGAAAATCTTGTGAATCAGTACATTCACATAAATCCTTTACTCCTAGCAGACAGTCTTTTTCTGGATCCACGTCAACCGATAGACTGGGTCGAGATCAAGATTTGATCAAATCGTTAGTAAACAAAAAGTTAAAAGAGCAGGAAGCTGCACAACAAGATTTAATCAATGATTTGCTCAAATTAAAGTCTGTCGACACTTCTTCACAAGTTGCACATCCTGTTTATCATCCTCCAAACCAAGAAGAACCCACTTCTCCAACTGCTTCTGATTTTGAAACAAAATCGGTGAATCACCAATTACTTGTTTTAAACAAACCACATAAAATCCGATGGAGGAAGCTTAAAGCCGACATCGCTTCTGAGGAAAACATCCCCAGAAGAAATATTTTTCGAAAAAAGTATTGTGATGAAGAAAAGCTAACCATTTATGCTGAATGGAAAGCTTTTGTAGAACAATACCAATTTGAAAAATCTTTCTTTGATTTCATTGAAAAACATTATGAAACCAAAAATAAAGGTACGGTTGTTACCAAAGAAAATTGGGTTAAGGAAGACAAAACTTTAATTTCTTCTAGTCATCCTCCCAAAGAAACTATTTTAATTTCCACTGGTAATACTAACATTCCCGCAACTCCTTTCAAAATTCCAAAAGAGGATTCTGGTTTTAAACCTATCATTGAACAAAACAATTTTACAAACCAAAGTCTTCATACTATTGGAAAACAATTAGACAAAATTGAAACCAAAATCGACAAATTGTCTTAACCAAAATCTTCCCAAAAAGAAAAACCTTTAGTAAATTTTACTGATGTTTCTTCAAGCTCTAATGCTTTGAAATCCATGACTACTTTACAAAAAATTGATCATATGCTCACTGAGCTCAAAAAAGAGAAAGTTGTTAGTGTTTTGCAAAACAATGATGTTTCTTTCGAAGAAGGAAACACTTCTAATCCAGATTCTTCTCAGGACACGGAAACTAGTTCTGCTATTCAAAATATTGAAAATGCTTTTTAAAACATTGATCTTCAACCAACTCTTGATTTAAAACGTATTCGTACTCATCCGGTCAACCCTACTTCTCTTACAAAAAACTGGTATCCCGGGCCAACTCCTCCTGACCTTCAATTTGAAGAACGAAATATTCAAAATCAATTTTCAGTCTCTGCTGACAAACTCTATGAATGGAATATAGATGGATTGTCAGAACAAGAACTTTTGAACAAACTTCAACACATGTCCACGGTTGCTAATAGCTACATTTCAAATCACAATTTTACACAAACACAAATCGTTGATCTCCTCGTCACTGGTTTCACTGGAATGCTTCATTCTTGGTGGGAGAAGCACTTAACTTCTCAGTCCAGAGATGAAATACGCTTTGCGGTCAAAAAAGATGAGGAAGGACTTCCCATTTTTGACGAAACGATAGGACAAGGAATACCCGACGGAGTAAATACTTTACTTTATACGATTATAGAACACTTTATAGGAACACCCAGCAACGTTACTACACGTATTCACGACCAACTGAGTAATTTAAGGTGTCCAACCTTAAGTGATTTCAGATGGTATAAAGATGTTTTCATATCCAGAGTTATGCTTTGGGAAGATAGTAATCAACCTTTTTGGAAAGAAAAATTTATCAATGGTTTACCAAATCTTTTTGCTCACAAAATTCAAAATGTTTTAGTAAACGAAGAAGGTGTCATACCTTATCATACCCTTACTTATGGTAACATAGTTAATGTTATACAAAAGGAAGGATTGAAAATGTGTATTGACATAAAGATTTCAAAACAAGTTCATAAAAATAAATCTATTGCTACATACGAACTTGGAACATTTTGTGAACAATATGGTTTACCTCCGATTGCTCCTTCGAGTAAAAAGAAAAAAGCCCAACAAACCAACAAATTTTCTAAATATCAATCCAGATTTTATAAAAACAAAAGATCTTCTAACAAACCTTTTCAAACAAATAAATTTTATGAAAAACCATCTCCAAACAAAAAACCTTTTCGAAAGCCTAAAAAGGACTTTCAAAATAAAAAGGGAAAATGCTACAAATGTGGCAAATTTGGTCATTATGCAAATGAATGTAGAGTTAAAAAGGTTATTAACCAACTAAAAATCTCTGAAGAAGAAAAGGTTCAACTTATTCAGGCTTTAGAAATTAGAAATACCGACTCTAGTCAATCTGATAAAAATCCCGATTTTTCCGTCTTCGACTCTAGCAGTTCTAGCGACGTCTTCTCGCCAAACATTAAGTTTGGATGCACGGACACTTGTTGTAATAAAATTTCAGTGCTTAATAAGCAAGAAGAACAAGAAGAGTTTTTAATGGAATTAATTAGTAAAGTCGATGACCCTGATTTAAAATCTTTTTATTTGAAAAAACTCAAAAATTTGATTTCTCCTCATGAACCTGGCACTAGTCAAACTTCTTCTCAAAAGATTTCTCTCAGCACCACTTTGGAATAGTTTAATAAACCAAAAAAGGATTTAACCATCAAGGATTTACAAAAAGAAATTAATCAAATTAAATCAGAAATTAAGTTTTTAAAATCCGAAAATACCGAAATTCGTTCACAACTCAGTAGAGTACGCACACAAGCACTTGTAGAAGAACAGGGCAATTCTTCTTCACATTCCGATTCCGATGCCCAATCAAGCAAAACTTCTTCTTCAAAAGAATTTGTTTTAAGTCTTTTAGACAAAATCAGAATCAGAAAATGGTATTCTAAAATCAAGATAATAATCGAAGATTTTTCTTTAGAAACCATAGCTTTAATTGATTCCGGCGCAGATTTGAATTGTATTCAAGAAGGGTTAATACCTACTAAGTATTATCACAAGTCTACCGAAGTACTTAGAGCGGCAAACCAGTCTCCAAAGAAGTTAAAATATGAAATTCCCAAAGCCCATGTTTGTCAACAAAATATTTGTTTTAAAACTCCATTCGTTTTAATTAAAAATATTTCTGATCCAGTTATTTTGGGACTCCCTTTCATTGCATTAATTTATCCTTTCAAAGTTCATCATAACTACATTTCTACTAAGGTTTTTGGCCAAAAAATTACTTTTGAATTTTGCATAGAAACAGATCTTAAAAAGTTAAAACAACTTCAAAAGGATAGTGTTTCAAAAACTCTCAACCAGATTACTGCAAAATCTCAACAAATTGCTTTTTTACAGAAAGAAATTCTTCACAAAAGAATTGAAGAACAGTTAACAAACAAATCTTTATTAGATTCTATTCGCCAGTTTTCTGATAAGCTTACTAAAGAAATTTGTTCCGATCTTCCAAATGCTTTTTGGCACAGAAAACAACATATTGTTAAACTACCCTATATTAAAGATTTTATTGAGTCAAAAATCCCCACAAAAGCACGACCGATTCAAATGAATCAAGAGGTTTTAGAGTTTTGTAAAACCGAAATTAATCAACTTCTAGAAAAAGGAATTATCCATAAAAGCAAATCTCCATGGTCTTGCCCTGCTTTTTACGTCCAGAAAAATGCAGAATTAGAACGCGGTGTCCCACGATTAGTTATTAACTACAAACCCTTGAATGATGTTTTAGAATGGATCCGATATCCAATTCCTAACAAAAGAGATTTGATAAAAAGACTTTCTCAAGCAACTGTTTTTTCCAAATTTGATATGAAATCAGGCTTTTGGCAAATCAAAATTCATGAATCTGATAAGTACAAAACTGCTTTTGTAACTCCTTTCGGACACTATGAGTGGAATGTAATGCCCTTCGGCTTGAAAAACGCACCCAGTGAATTTCAAAAATATCATGAATGAGATTTTTAATCAATACAACCATTTTTCGATTGTTTATATTGATGATGTATTAATTTTCTCAAAATCAATAGATGAGCATTGGAAGCATTTGCATGCATTTGTTAAGATCATTAGGTCTAATGGGTTAGTTGTCTCGGCATCTAAGATTAAGTTATTTCATACCAAAGTTAGATTTTTAGGTTACCATATTTATAGGTCTACCATCCAGCCAATTGATCGAGTCATCCAGTTTGCTGATAAATTTTCAGATCAAATTATTGATAAAACTCAGCTTCAAAGATTTCTTGGATCTCTCAACTATGTCTCAGAATTCTATCCGCATCTTCGACAACAATGCAAACCTTTGTTTGATCGTCTCAAGGAGAATCCTCCATCATGGTCTCAAAATCATACTTCCAATATATATATATATATATATATATATATATATATATATATTTATATATATTATAACCTCCATCTTCTCGAAGTCTTTATCACCTACACCTTCTCCTCCAACAACCCACTCCCAAGCTTCCCAAGTCACCATTTTTCACACACCCATAACCGAAATCCTCCACTTTCCTGACCTTTTCCATCTCATCCTTCGACTCTCTAGCTATCATAGTCATCTCCTTCACCAAACCCACAACCATTCTCGCTGCCATAGTCGTCGATTACAGCGATCTAGATCCGAAGACCTTCTAGAAGATTCCACGGCATGTTGAATATGGCCACAATGGTGATCGACTGCTCAAATCTAGCTAAGGCGGTGAGTGGGTTGTCTGCGATCGAGTACCCTGACCGAATTGGGACGAAACAACGACTTCAGATCTTGGCTTTGTATGTACAATTAGAAACCGATTCTTTGAACCATGAGGGGTCCATAACCTTGGTGACGTCTTCAGATCTCGGTATCGATGGCGAAGATGAGCTATTGAAAACAACTCGTTGCCGCAAACCAACTTGCTCGCCATGACCTTTTTAGAGCTGGATGATGTTGGGTGCTTCACCATCCTCATCACAAAGGACGATGTTGGGGGTCTTTTTTAGGTTTTAGGTTTTGAAACTTTTTAATGTTTAATTTTTAATTTTTTTTAAATTAATATCCATGTAGGCCATATTGACACATAGCGCCTAGTCACTGTCCACATAAATGCCACATCACCAGTTAACGGTTTCCTTAACAAAAAGGCTAACGGAAGTATGAGACTGTCCCAAAATTAAGACTTGAGGTATGACTCTGGGATTAAAAAAACTTCATGTATCAAATGTTGAAAACCACAAAACATTACGGTAGTAAACTAAGATTATCCCTTCATTTATTATCCATACAAGTATAGAGTATTTATTTTAAGTGTAAATAGGCACTTATTTACAAGATATACAATAAATTTACATAAATCCGCCTAGGCCCCCGCTTAGCCGCCTAGGCGCTAGGCCCATGCTCGCCGCCTGACTAACGTCTTGCGTCTTTTAGAACCTTGGTTGTAAGGATGGCGGGTGACTGAATTCTTAGATTTAATTTAGGTTAACTTTACATTAGATTGATCGCCCCCTCAAACTAATAAGGAGTTTCCTATTATCAGTTCAACATCTGAGGCAAAATCGGGTTAGTTACACTAATGCTTCCTAAAGTTTATCAAGTATTCACAAAATTACCGCACGTTTGAGACATTACACTAATACCTCACAAGGTTTTAATTTCTTTTCATATAACCCCTTGAGTAAAAATTCTGCTTACATATTTACTAATTTACGCTCATAATTAAAGAAAAAAACTCTATTTTTTGTTGAATAAGAAAATCTTGATAAATATATTTTAAAAAAAAAAAATTAAAAATCAAAACGGCTGAGTCCTAGCTACCCTATATCTCTCTCTGCAAACTTTCATTTTTCTACCCTATGTCTCTCTCTGTAAACTTTCATTTTTACACATTCTGTTCAAACATTGACAGAAATTAAACTACCATCAATTTCTTAATTACCATTGTAATTGCTTCTTCCTTTTTAAAGGAGTAGAGAGAAGGGTGCTTCATCGAGAAGGAGATGGTTGGTTGCTAGGGATTTTTTAATTTTTATTATTGTTTTGATTTTGTCTATTCCTTCATAAAAGTTCATTTATGTATTTTTCATTTTTCTTATGTAACTAATTAGAAGGGTAAATTTGTCTTTAAGAAATTTTATTTAGATGACTTTGGCTGAAAGGAGTTATGAGAAAGGGAATTAAAACATGTGGGGTATTAGCGTAATGTGTCAAACGTAAAAGGGTTTTATGAAAACTCGATAAACTTTGGGGGACAATATCTATTGAGAAATAATTGGGGTTTGTCCCTCCATACATATATTGCTCTCTTTTTTTTTTTTGTCAAGAGTTTAATAATCAACATTATAATCTATCTCCACAATCAATAGTGTTTTACTTTCGAACTATTCATGTTGTAGGACTAATGTTTGAGAGAGATTTGAGAAGGCGCGCCAAAGAAGAAAGAAAGAGAGAATGGCTTGAGGAAATTTCGTGTGTTATTTCTCATGCTTAGTGCTTTTATTTATATTAATTATGATGGGTTTTACTTGTCCTCCAAGTAATACAAGTCATACAAAGAAATGATCTTCCAATTGTAGTGTAGGAGTTTTGAGACTTTTATTGTCCCACATCAAGAAACATTGAATTCTCAATGGCCTTTATATAGGTTTAGTCCTTTATATTAGTAGTTAGGATTTGGACCATTTGGAAAATGATTGAAGGCTTGGGCCTTATAGTTGTGTGGATTAGGCTTGTATAATATAGCCTAATACAATTAATATTAATTAATCAAGACAAGAGCCTTGAGCCTTCCCACCCATGGTGGCGGCGGAAGTTAAAATTAATCAGAGCTCATTAATTTTAATTTTGGATTAAGTTTTTTAATTAACATATTAATTAAAAACCGTTTTGATTAAGAGACACAACTCTTAGAAAGAGTTGTGCGTTTTCAAATACGCTCAACAGGTATTTGAAAGGGTGTGAAACAACCTATATATTTGCAATCATAGTTTCCAAATAGAATCATCTTTTCTTCCTCCTTTTATTCCGTTCAAAATTTCCAGATAGTAAACACACAAAACAATTCGCTAGAATTCAATAATCCAATGAAGGTTGTAGAAGTAGATAGTTGTATCCTAGTTGAGCAGACGTCGTAGAACCACAAGCACAAGAGTGGGATGGAAATACTGTTCGAAGGACATAGCTTAAGCGCTAGCCTCTATCTGTGATATAGTTAAGTTAGTATCATTTAATTCTTGTATTTATTTATGTTATTTCATTATGTATTGCAAGTATATTTTGTTAATAAAGAATTTAGTATTTCGAGTTCTATTATTCTTTTATTTATTTCTGAATTGTTCTCCAATATTAAGCTTACATAATCACACCAGCTATAAAACACACTATTTACACCACTCCCCCTTGGGCGTACAAAACTTAAAAATAGTCACGTCAAGTATTCATGATTAGGAAATGCCGATTTTTGTCATTAGTTCTCTTTTGACATAGCCATATGTGAGTCTCTTAAGTAAGGGTGCATATAAAAGGTAAAGTCACACCAAAACTTGGCAATAGTAAACTTAGTGGACAAACTCTTAGTCTATGAAGAAAAAAAATGAGGTCATGCAATGTCGACACTTGACATCTTCAAGATGCATCAAGTAGTAAAAAACGCAAACAAGGATATGACCAGCCTAATGTAGGTGTCTTGTTAAAACCTCGTCAGGTTAGCAAAAACCCAATGGAAAAAATGCTCATGATCTAAGGAAACAAAATAGTACAGTAAGGCCAAGTGAATATACTTCAGGATACTTCCCTGAGTTCAACAGAACTCCCCTTAAGAATTACAAGCATTGCAAATGAGATAGGTCACACAATCCAATACCTGTGTAAGCTTCTAGCAAGTAGACATTGGTAGCGACTTCATGAAGAAATCGGTGAGGTAGTCTGGGGATCGGATATGCTTGACTTTAATCTTCTGATGTTTTGCTGATAAATGACGAAGAACTTCGACGTAATATGCTAGGTGTTCACTGATATAAGCGGTATCGTCTTCGTGGATCGTTGTTGGAACTCAATAATGGAATAAAAATTTGCAAGTGCTTTGAACGGCTCTCATGTACATGTATGACATTGTGTAAGGCAATAAACAAGTCATGGTTCAAAGATGTTGCAACTCAAGTCAATTATGTGGACCTCTAAGATATTGGGTTACTCCCTAATAGTAAAAACATAACTATTAAGGAACATACATTGAGTGGGCTTAATAAGTAACCGACATCAGCATAACAAATAAGGCATACATTGACACGTCCCAATCCTGATATCCCTAAATATCAGGATAGACATGTATTGGCCGACAACTGAAGGTGACGAAGCCATTTTTAGACATGCATACGAATGAAAATATGTGATCAGAAAGAAATGCGCCATTGCAGAACTGTGTTCAGAGCATACAACTAATTAAGAATAATGTGGAAGAATTATTATAGAGAGGTACAAACCAAGGAATGAGAACTCCATAGAGGAGGCTCGAAGAGGTCAAGCGGAAGTGCCCTGGCACCAGGATTGTGTGCTTTGAATCTAAATCCTGAAGGGGGCGCAAAACCAAAAGAGTGAGTGGACTAAAGTTTATGAGAATAATACTAGTAATAAGAAAACCATTTTATTTCGGAACATACTAACCCCCTGTTTTGAAAACACACACACACACACACACACATATATATATATATAACACTACATAGTAGTTTTCCAAAAACTCTACATGCCATGGAAACGTTCATAAAACATGTATGTGTAAAACAATGCTCAATAATGGTGTTGTCGCCACCCGAAGGCAAATCCTTAAATATCTTCAATACTGTACTCTATCCAAGGTGTATCATAGTCGCCCGAAGGCAGTGCCTGTCCATCACCCCAAGGTGAAGTTGTACGACATTGGGTTATGCTAGTGAAGAAACATGATAGGCTCTGTCACCCGAAGATGAAGCTGTACGACTCCAGGTTACGCTTGAGAAGAAATATATAACATCACACACCGACACTAGCCGTGGCTAGTGAAGATGAGGGTATGGCATAAATACCTCACTCTTCATTCGCCCAAAGGCATACCTGTTCATCACCCGAAGGTGAAGTTGTACGACATTAGGTTACGCCAGTGAAGAAACATAGTAGGCCCCATCACCCGAAGGTGAAGCTATATGACTCCGGGTCATGCCAGAGAAGAAATATATACATAGATATCCTCAACAGTGTCCTATGGCCATAGAAATCTACATACCCATGTTGTGTGAATGTGTGGTATGATAACCCGCTAGATAAGCATCGAAAACATCCTAAAAAATCTCATATCAAATCCGGAAAACATATTATAAATCATGCTCATGAAATATGCAATGCATACTTCATTCATCAATCCATGATAGCATATATTCATAAATCTGTAAAAGAAATCGTATTCGTAATCCAAAAAATTTCATATACGAAAACCCAGTAATTCATAACCTTTTGTAGAACGTAAATTCGAGAAATTATACATATTTCATAAAAGCAATTTAAAATCAATCACAAGTATGAAACTTTGAAAAACATTATAAATCATGCTCCATTCATGAAATATGCAATGCATGCAAGCCTCATATTTTATAAAAAACATGCAAGTTTAGAAGGGGTCCATTCACAAGTATTCCACTGCCAGAGAGTTGCTTGAACTAATGAGGATGGCGCCACTTCCTATCAATGCACCTAAACACACATAAGGATCATTTAATGAAACTCTACTCAAACGATCGAATTTGAGAAAATGGACAGCAGATTCGAGTTCGGCATATCGAAAAACCTAAAGAGGGACCTCGGCTTCCCCCACACGCCACCGCACGCGCTACCATAAAGCGGCCGCCCTGAAGGCCACGCTTTGAGTTAGGTTGTTGAAAAATTCGTAGGCGCTGCCGTGGACGGCAGTGAAGCATAGTAACTCCAGTGGAGGTGCGTGTGAAGCGCACCTACGCGCCAGCCCATGCGCAGACCATGGAACTGGGATGGGGTCCGGGTCGGGTCGGGCTTGGGTTGTTAAGTTAGGGTCGAGTTATTGAGTTAGGCCTGGGTTGGATCCAGGTTCTGGGTTTGATGGGTTGGACCGATTTTGGCTAATGGACCAAGGGTGTTGGGCCAGTTTGGTTGGATTGGGTTTTGGGTCGTGGATAATAGGTTTGGGCTTAGTTTGGGTTACATGGGTCAAGGGTTGGGCCAGGTCATTCAACTGGGCCCATATATTGGGTTGGGCTGGTTTTGTGCTGGGCTTGGTTAAATCCAATTGAACTATCGGTCGGGTCGGCCTAGTTGACTAGTAGGTCGCCGCACCCAACGAATGAGAAAGATAAATTTTGGTCGGGAAAATTCCTGAGCTCCGATCAAGGCCAACATTCCACCATTTTCGACGTATAAATACTCAAATTAAATTTAGGAAGACAAGCATTCGAAATATACCTATTGGAGACTGTGACATGGCCAGAGTTAGCCGGAAAACCACACGAAAGTCGTTGGATTTCTCACCGGAAACTGGGAAAATTTCCAGGGGTGTTTTCTGCATCCATTTTCTTCCAAACCAAGTACTAAGGTTAAAGACAAGACTATATCATCTTTAAAAAGAGAATTTGGATGGTCCCGAAGCTTACCTAATCGAAAAATCCGAGAACTCACTAGAGTTCTCCATTTCCAGTTTTTCTCTGATTTGAGTGCGGGTCCGAGAATTGTTCAATAAGTTTGGGCTTAGGGAGGGAGATGGGACGAGGTGAGGGTGATAGTGGTGCGGTTGTTGTGTTGTTGAATGTGTGCATGAATGTGTGTGTGTGGTGCTCGAGAAGAAGGAGATATATCAGAGATAAGAGTAAGAAAGATAATGAGAGAACAAGGAGAAAGAGATTTCTAGAGAGAGAGAAGTCACCAGAGAGAAAAAGGACACCCCAGAAATGGGGAGGGGATATGCCATGTGTCAACACATGAGTGGTCCAAAGTGGAAAATATCTTTACTATAAAAATACCAAAATGCCCTTATCATTTTGAATTTCGTAAAATCTTTGTTCTAGCTCCAAATTCAATTTTATTTACGCCCACGTGTTCGTAATGGCACAAGAATACGCCAATGAAATGGGTCTTACGTGACATGACAATGCAATCAACAAAAGTCAACGTTTTTGCCTCAAATGGCATTTTTGTAAATTCGCACATTAAAATTATAAAAATTGTAATATTTGGGGACGGGTTGTTACATACATCATTCTGATGAACAGGCGGTTGGACCCACTTGAGATGTATATGGTTAAACCCAAATCCATAGTACCTTTAGGGTTACGTAAAAACGTCTTTAATGTCAATTCAGTTGTAGCGTGTAGGCACAGTGCTACATCTTTACCAATAGATCAATAAAGAATGAGATGTCTTTCCTTATCTAATGAGATAAGTACAATAAAGTGCAAGTTGAACTTAGATATAAAATTTCAGGTTCCCAAACCTCTTCAAGGGTCTCATTTGCACCTAGCATGTGAACATTCATGCGTGCACTCAAAAGCAACACATTTTGAGTGTGGTTTGATATATGGACTAGAATGCCATTAAAGCAATGCTCGAACTTCAGGTCAAGACATGAACAAGTTTACCCAAGGTACTCCACATCAAATTTTTATTTCAAGTGTGAAGCAGTTTTCTCATGCTCTTCTAGAGTCTTAGTGAGATTTATATGTCATCGATATAAACTGCAACTTTAGCAAATCCAGAATACTTCTTAATGAACATGTAAGTGGCATAGTTTATACCAAATGCGCCCAGATTGTTTCAAGCCATAAGGTGAACGCATCAATCAAGTTGAGAGGGTGTTCTATAGTCTAGAACTATTTGATTCTTCGAGAATTTACATGTAAATCCGTGTATCGATATTCTTATGGACAAACCTTATAACTATATTTATATTTTCACACCCTGATCCCGAGATACATCCAGGTTCGACATGTGACAACAGGATGTAGAGGTGCGATAAGTACATACAAGATACATAAAGGAACCTAGAACTGATATCTTAATAAAGTGTACTAGTGGGGCCTCTCCTATATATAAATACATAATATTCGTACAACAAAATACACTCCTTCACTAGGGTACCATGCCCGTAGGCTGCCAAAATAGATAATCTAAAAGAATACAAAAAAGTGTATAAGGGTAAACTCATTGCTTCAAGCTCTCTGAATCAGCATTACGTTACTACCCCAACTTGCTCCTCATATCTACTCAATCATGTATGCACAATCGCCCCTACACCATGGGAATGGTGCACCTAGCAAAACAAAACTCATATAAGCTGCAAAGCTCATACGAGTGGCAATAGTCCAATGTATGTGAAAATAAAACAAGTCCATCGATCTCAATTTAGAACATCAATTCATAAAATCCTTTCTTTGTGAAAACATATCAAAACTCGTTGGAAATCTCGAAGGAGTCGCATAAATATCCATCGCCTTTTCTAGATTAACCCATATAGGTTCTCAATCCTGGCTTTCTTAAATCTACAAAAGATTAAGGCTAGAGTGACACAGTTCAGCCGAAGCCTACGATATGTAACCAAATAGGAAATAGTCCCTTATTGCAAATTAACCAAGCAGGAGAATTTTTAAAACATTACAAGGTAGTGGTCATCCATCACATATTAACCAAGCATGATCACTCCTAAAGTACGTATGAGCACCTAGCTACTGTTGTAGAAAAGAGTGATTGCTCATCGTGGATTAACCAACAACCATTAGAATAGTATTATCCCTCATTGCTGATTAACCCAACAGGACCAACCATGTACCACACTATGACATTGTGCAGACGCGATGCCATGTAACTCAATGACAGTAGGGTAGCGCACTAGGCCGATCACATTTCACAATCATTCCAAATAGGCATAGCTAAACACATTTCATTAAATAGATTGATGGCTAAATTTAAAAGCAACATTTCAATAGAAAACACATATACAAATTCATGCCATATCCACAAAGTATATTAACATGAGAATTTTCATGGGTAATAACATTATCACATATACTAAAGTCACTCAATTAAAGTCTGCGCCATATCAATCTAACACAAAGATCGAAGTGTTCAAATACGACCAATGCCTAAAACAAAGTACAAGTTTCATCTTAGAACTCTATAGATAAAGAATACGTAATTTTAGACCACTATTCTAAAAATACCCGCCTAGACCACTATTCTAAAAATCCTCGCCTAGGCGTTAGACACCCATTAAGTGGCGGTCAATTACGGAACTATTTATAGTTAACTTATACTTGCCACGAGGCTAACTTCATCATGAAACAGTGTAAACTGGCGAGGGAACTTAGAAAACCCTAGAATGGTGCAATGACGATTTGCCGTCAACAGAGGTCCGATGACCTAAATCTTTGCTGGGTTTTGTTGGAAATGTTGAGATAAGTTAAATTTTGATTGTATTTTCTTTCGCCATTGAAAATTTAATTCTGAATCAAAACATTCCCGAATTTGAACATTTCCAAAAAGATTGGGTGGAAATTGAATCAAGATTCCAAAAATTTTGAATTTCAATATGACATTTCCAATATGTATCAAACTTAGTTCGAAATATTTTAATTTTTTCATAGTTACTTACAAATATGATGTATTTTGTAGTTAACTTATGTATTCCTAATCCATATTTAAGTCATAGTTTTTCTATTTAATCATGCACTTCTATATAAAAAATGATAAGAATACTAGTTTATTAATTGTATTTATATACAAGCATATACCAAATATTAAAAAAAAGAACAAGAAATTGTATATACAAAAAAGTTCAACAATATCCACAATCTCGTAAAATATATGAATTTTGAATAATGTTCTAAAAATTTCGAAATAACTCTAATTTGAAAATTTTTGATCAATCTAAAAATTCTGAATTGAAAATTTTACCATCTGTACAAAGGCATTTGGTCCCAAGAAAAAATTGAATTTTCTCTAGTGCACATTTAAATTACATATCTGAACAAGAATCTATAAATTCCATTACGTTAAATATCTAACGGCTCATTTTCAAATATGTTATTTAAATGTGCATTTTTAATGTGCACTAGAGAAAAAATGAGAAGTTTTGAATCCACTAAGAAAGAAAAATAAATCAATAATTCAGTAAAAATGGGCCTACACCTAAGCCCATTATCCACAATTTAGTCTAAGCCGACCGTCTAATAACCGGGCCCAGTTTTAGAAGACACCCAATCCGCTTTTCTTTCCTTGCGAAGAAGACTTACCTCGAATCACCCTGTCAAGTTCTCTCTCTCTCTCTCTTTCTCTCTGATCTCAAGTGCCACAATTTGATATTTGAAACCAGCATAAAAAAAAATGGCGTTTTGGAGTTGAATCGGCCAGTCAAAGCTTTGACAGTTGTCATACTAGTCCAAGACTATCCCTTACGCCACTTTGATCAACCCCACTGCTTCACACTTGAAAGCATGCGTGTCAGAAATCCCACGTTTGATCCCTCACAATAGACCTACTGATTTCGGTAGTAAAGTCAGGTTCTTTGCTGCTTCCATCTAGGTAATCGTTCCCGCATGGCATTTGATCATCTAGGTAATCTAAATCTTTTATCCAGTTCTCTGGGGTTTGATTTATTTGATTGATTGTGTTTTGTGGGTCATTTGGATTTATGAAGATATTGAGGAATGAGTAATAATAATGCATAAATGATTAGAATGAGGTGACTTTTCACTTTGATTTGTAGATAGACATTAGGAATATGTTTTCTTTTCTTTTTTTTTCTTTTTTGAGGTGAGCAGTTTAGGTAGAATTTTACATTTGGTATCGAACTTTCCATCTAAGGGAGTCGAACCTGAGGATTACTATTAGACCGCAGTGTTGAGTGGCTATTTGGTTTTTTGTTTTTTGGAGGTGAGCAGTATAGGTGGCATATTATTTGGGTTTATGTTTGGGGTAATTGGTGAGATATGTGGGTATTGATGATTTTGGTAATGTTGAATTATGTGTGGTCTTATTCATGTATTGTGCAATTTCAAACAAATACAAAGAAGGTAGAGCAGAGCACGAGCGATCCACGTATGAATGAGAAGATTACTGCTAAGTTTGTTAGGCTTGTGTTGGATAAAGGTAATGTATTTTATAAGTGATTAAAGATTTTTGATTTTATGCTTATGCACTTTGTTTTAGGTGTTTAATGGTTTGCAATTATTTTTATAAATTTTTTGGCGCAAACACTTGTATTAGGAGGAAGCAAATGGTATTCAGGCCAAAACTAACAATTTGCGAAGCAAAAACAGAGAAAAGGAAAGAAAGAGAGCGAATGGAAAGGAGTATCAAATAGTTTAGTGCCATTGATTGTAAAGAACTAAGAAGAAAAAACTAACAATTGTTATTGGAAATCATCTTCCAGTGAATCACCGCCAGTCTTGTGAACTGGCAGTTCTAAACTAAATACTCAAAGGGAGTGATAGAGTTTTGAGAGTTTTGAAACCGTCAAAAGGAGAGAGGAATGGAAAAATTGTCCCTGTTACTAAAAGATGGTGGTTTCAATGAATTATGAGTTGTATTGGGGTGGTGTAGGATTGTAGGAGTGTAGTGGACCACTATTAGATGCCATTCTAATTTATTTATGTGTGCATAGCATTTTATTGTCTCAAGGCGTGAAGCTTTGGAACGGGCAATGAAACTCGACCTTGATTTAGTTGAGATAAACAATTTTAATCATGTAACAATGCCTAATTTCCTTCAAATTAATGATCATTTTTTGTTTCTTTTTTTACTATACAAGACAGAGAGGGGTTTTTTCATGTCACTTTCTCCGTCATTTGGGCTATGATATTTAAGTCTATGATCCATATCTGAATGGATAACTTATAAAACATTTTTATTCTATTGCAGATTGGATTGATCTACTCTGAAAATAAGCTAGTCTATCTTATTGATTACCAATAATTTTTGTTGTATTTTCCACAGGTTGAAACCAGGGCCGATCCTCCTGTTTGTAAAATCATGGATTTTCACAAAGAGAAGTACAAAAAGGAATTAAAGGAGAAAGAGAAGCTTAAAATTAAGGTAGGTTATGGTGTATATTTATGCCTTTGCCTTTGATGTTAAAGTAAAAAGGTATATGATAAGATCTCTCTCCATCTTTCTCCCTCTCCTCCTCTAAGTTCAGAATCAATTGAAATCTTTTATTTGGGTATAGATTTGGGATGATAGTATTTTTGAAAACATTGTGTAGTCCATTGCTTTCTTGCTTATATGCAATTTGTGTTTAAGTTATTGAGTTGGGAGAGGGAAAAATCATCCCATATTCTCAACAATGTAAAATTTGCACTACTGATCTTTTAATGGCCATGATGATACTAAAAACAGGTCACAGGTATAGTAACATTGGTATATCGATACCTCTATTCATTACGCTCTGTAGAGTTAAATAAGCTTTATAACTCATATCCACTAGATGCCAATATGGACTGTAGTTTTAAGTTAAATCTATTGAAAACCCATATAAGTAAACTGCATATCGTTCCAGCGTAGTCCACTTCTTTCTTGCCCCTCTATTTTTGTTTTTGACCTTTTCCTAGCATTTCCTATGACGTGCTAGAATTTTTATTTTGGTGATGTGATGATAGTGTTTTAATCAGATTTGTAATCTATACAGTCTGACAAGACTTTGCGAGCAGATTCTAAGGAAGTGAAGTTTTATCCAAAAACTGTAAGTTATCTCTTCAAGTGCTCTGTGTTTTCTTTCACCATCAATGTATACATCTTCGAGCGAATGTCATTTTTTCAGATTAATGGAAAATATGTTGCTGATGTATGGGTTGCTTTGAGATAACAAGAAAATTGAACTCAAAATAAAGAATTTTTATTATAGCACCTTTTTATTCTTATAAGTAGATTTAAACTAAGAGCTAAATATTTCTCTTTATAATACTTTATAAGTATTGGCATTCGTTGCTATACCTAGGATATATAATATACAGTGGGTATGCATGCCATCTCGCTGGCTGGACCATTTTTGGTTTTTCTTCATTCTACGCTTTATTTTTTCATCTCTTGATGAATATGGTGATTATACTTTAGTATCAATGTAGCAATGTTATGATTTCAAACAGATTGGGAGTTCTGATGTTACTACTACTGATTTTAGGAAGCTAAGGACTTAAAGATGAAAGTTGATATGGTGAAGAGATTTATGGAGAAAGGTTACCGGGTGAAGGTACTTATCCCTTTTCCTCTCCTTGTAAAAATTACAAATACCTTCAATTACCTTTTGCATCAGAAAAATCCTATTTGACAATTCCAATAAAATATCTCAAAGATGGTCGACCATTTACACATTCTTCTGAAACTTTGCTTCACTTAAAAGTTCAAATCCAAATAATTGGATGTCACAACTTTCTATAACTTTTAGAACTTGAAGTTGAATCTTCTTAAGATTTTGCCTGACTTGTTTGGATTTGTCGGTGACCACCTGTGATCTGTTAATGTTGCCTAAGATCAAGGTAAGATTTATGTAAAGGTAAAACTGAATTTGCATAATTTTCTCAATGCTCCGGTTCAAACGAAATTTCAAATATCAAGGTTATAAAGAAAAACAATGTCATGATGATTCTATATGCACCACTCTCTTTAATGGAGGAGTTAAAGTGAGACTTTGGCATTGGGGGAGATGAATGTGCAATTTTTATTCCAAATTTCATGCTTGCTATGGTAGATGTTGCATATTGGTTTATTCAAGTTTTCCTCAAAAATGCATTGCAAAAATAGAGAACTACATAGCTTGTTCACTTAAAATTGACTCCTAAAATAGTGAACTATGAATGCAAAAGGGGATTTGTTTTGTTTAAAATCTACACATTATTATCACACAACGAGCTTTTGAAAGAGTTTATAGGATCTTTGATAACAATTTGACCCTTTTAAAAAGTGCCAAAAGTTACATGCAAGGGAACCCTAGAAGTTGACCCCAAAAAAAAAGCTGACCTAGAACATAGAACTGTTACATGTTAATTTCTTGATAAGATCAATTTCTAGATATTTTGCTTATTCCATTGAAAAACATATGTATTTCTCTAATTTTATTTATTACTACACCTTGTTCATATGTATGCTTGTCTAACCGAACACCTTGTCGATTCATGGGATAAGTTGTGTCGTCTTACTAAATACATCTGTTGAACATGGATTTATCACGACATCATTAAGTTAAAGTTACTAGAACTAACTAATATTTACCTGATTGTGTTTTATGGATCTGAAACAGTGTATTGCCTCGGATGCTGAGAATAAGGACTTGGGAGAATTGTTTTCTCGTCTCACTGTGTTGGTATTGCTAGATGCTCTTTTGTCATTGTTTTGTATTCATTACTGTTTGCCTTCCTATTCTCCCACTCTGAGTTAAACGACCATTTGCAGATAGAAGATGTAGCTCTCATCGAATGTGAGCCAACACTAGGAAAAAGAAAAGAGGCATTTATAATGGTTAAGCATGTGAAGTTTGGTCCATCAAAGAAGGACGGTGCAAAAAAAAACAAAGGCTGTTGAAAAAACTATAGCCTTGATGCTCAAAAGAAGGGTAGTGATGATGCAAGTGGTGTTACTTCACAAGTTGATATTCCGACTGTGCCACGAAGAGCCTCCTCTCAGTCAGATATTAGTGATCCAGACATATTGCATGTCACACCTACAAGAGCGCACACAGCTCCACTACCCTCACAAGAGTCTTCTTGTAAGACTCAAAATAAATACGAAAATAATGAGTCAAGGAATCCTTACTTGCCAACAAGAGGAATGGATAATAGGGGCCCCAGAATGAGAGAGCCCCATACTTCTCAAAGAACAAGGACACCAACAGACTTGCCCTTCTCACCAACAAGAGGCATGGATAATAGGGGCCTGGGAATGAAAGAGCCCCACACTTCATATCAAAGAATAGGAACCCCGACGCCACCTTTCTCACTTAGATGAATGCACCTATATTTAGAAACTCGAATCCTCCTCCTAATGATATCCCCAAGCAAGAACCATCGAGTCCAAATGATCCCCGTACTCCAGGACTTGGTTTTGGGATATTTAGAAATCTGAAAGGTGATGCTCCCGTTAGACAAGGTGTATTAGAAACTCTCCAATCAAATTCAAACTTGCGCAGTTCAAGATCTGCTAGTAGCCAAAGACCAGGCACAAGTATGGACATTGTTGGATAGCGAGGATTCAGTATCTTCAGTAGAGAAAGCTCAGGTGAGACCCCAAACAGGATACCCAAGCCAAACTAGGATGCGTGCATAATATTTATATATGATGAAGTGATGATTATTTAAGAAATATATTATTATTTGTATGGTTGTAAAATAATTAGTCATTGTATTAACCCATTATTTTGAGATGACCAGAGAATTATCTTCCCCTTAAAAATTTAGATGTTGTGCCTGGTGGGTTTGCCAAACGAAATTTTGAGATGATAATCTATATAATTCATAAAGTAGGCAATTTCTGCAATGCTTTTGGTCTTACATGTTTGTTTATTTATTTAATTAATCTTTATTTTCATTTCTTTCTCTATCATGCTTGTGAAAAAGCTTGAATGAAAGGTTTCATATTCATTAATCTTTTGCATGTTAATAAACTGCAACTGGAATCTGAATGAGTAAAATCGATTCTTGTCAATAAAATGAAGGATGACTGTTCGACGATTATTTTGAAGTGTTAAAGAGCATCTTCACCTGTTGGTGGAGGGTAATGACAATTGGAGGGTAAGAGCAATAAAAATTGTCCTTACTTTTCACTTTAAACAGTAATTGTTTTTGTGCAAGTTCACCAATTTGGAAGAATGAAGGGCAAGAGCGATTACTAGGCTTATTATAATAACACCTAACATATTGTTAAATAAACCCCCCATACTTAGTACACCTCACAGTTGCTTTTTTAATTAAAAATTATCTAAATACACCTTATTTATTTTCCCATAATACCTCACAGCCTATGTTATCTACATGCACCCCACTTTTTTCAAATATTATAACACTTAATTTTAATTTTCAGAGAGCGTGAGTCTTGAGGCATAATGTCTTGGCCACGAGGTCGAAGGCGATGGTGATGGCATGAGCGGCGGCTGAAGTTGTTGCAGCTTTCACTGCTCATTAAATTGGGAATGGAGTTTACTGCTTCACCATCTGAATCACACACTAACATCTTAGAAGTTAAACATCTTTATGGACACCTAATTTGAATTTCCTCAAGAAAGAATCAAAGCGAAGAGCTGTTTATATAAATTTTGTGGAGGAATCGAATGAACTGTTTCGGCGAATTAGATACAACGAAGAAAACAAAATATTCTTGGGAAATTTTTGACGTACTGAAAGGTGATTTTAATACAAAGAACTTGGAAAAGGCTTTGTGTTTGTCGTTTGGTCAACTTGGTTCGACTTGTACACAGATAGATACCTTTAAAACACTAGAAAGCATCTTGGTATAGTGGTAGAAGTGCACAAACTTGATGATTTTTCTGAATTTATTGACTCATGATATTTATAATGAATTATGGGATTGAGTAGAACTTCGAGGGGCCATTGCTTTTGCTCTCACTCTGGAATCAGTTCATGGTCTCTTAGAAGGACATGGCCAAACTTAGGGCTGGTTCGGTATGGTATATCGAATTGAAAACGTGATCCCGAATTCCGAACCCCAAACTGACCATTTTTGGGACGGGAATCCTAAGACCAATCCAGAATCAAAATTTTGATATTCCTGAATTTCAGTATTTCGGGATAAACCGGGACTGAATTATGATTTTGGGTTTTTGGGTTAAAGTGTTAGATATTGGGCTTTTGAGCTGAAATTTTGTTAGCCCAATTTCATATCAATAGAATTTTGAGCCGTTTACTTCATACCAATTTAAACTTTCATAGCCCTAATTGAAATACCAATTGTTCTTAAAATATAATTCATTCATATCAGTTCAAATTGATGTTCCAAAGTTCTAGACTACTTAACTTCATACTTATATTTCTATATATTCTACTATCAAACTACTTAAATTCAACATTCAACATCAATGCAACAAAAATAAAATAAGTTAAGTAACAAACCCAAAAGCAAAAACATAAGTTACAAACCAAAAGAAAAACAGACACTTAAATTAAGTTCATGAAGATTGTTTTCCCCTTATGCCCCTTGCTCTTGTTGATGGTTGTGGTTGTTCCCTTGTCGTGCTTATCGTTGTTGATTATTAACCCTTTCCCCCTTCTTGTTGATTGAGCTTTTCCCTTTGATGTTGATGGTTGAGCCTTTTCCCTTGAAATGGGTGCTCATGGAGGTAGTGATTAACTTTGACATTGTTGAACTTCAACTTGAGGTGGTTGAGGAGATGGAGGTGACATTTTATTTCCTTGTTTTGGATTCTCCTCCTCACCTCCCAAATTAGGCGTCCCTAAAACAATAATCCACAAAATATTTAGATTGAATTATAATAATAGATAATGAATACTAACAAAATAAAAAGGGGAAATTAAATTCTTTACTTACTTTTTTTCTAAGTGGTCAAGTTTCTTGTAGAATGTGAATTCATTGAGTGTAGGCTCTTTGTGGAAACAAAATATATTCCCCCTAAGTCAATCACTAGTACACACTAAAGCCTCAACTATTTTAGGTGTTAAGGAAGATCTAAAAAGATCGACAACTCTTCCACCAAGACTAACGGCATTCTCACTAGTAACGGTGCTACTAAGAAGAGCAAAAACATCCTAAGCAACTTTACTAAGAGTGCGATCTGTACCATTATTTCCTTTCCATCAATCCAAAAGATTGAAACCCTCATATTCAGGCTTTGATGTGGATCATTGAAACAATATCAATTTCATTGGCTATCTCATTTTGTTGTGTCGCCACTCTCTGTAGTTGGATCTTCCTTGTCATCCTTTTCGCAACATCAATCTCTACCACATCTTCCCCATCATCAACTCCAACACTTGATCTTTGCTCCACATTTGAAATACTATTACTAAGGCTGCTCCCTTCTTATATGCATTATACAACTCAATTATATTTCTTTTAACCCATAATTTCACCTCCCTTATTTTGTCTCATCCATAGCCGAGAGCTCTTCTAGATTTGTCTCCAACATTTTGAATTTGTACCTCGGGTTAAGTGCTTGGGCTAGAAAGAGAATAAGGTTCAACTTTTCAATGTCATTCCAATATTTGTCAAACTTGAGTTTCATTGAAGTAGCCACACTTTGCAAAGTGGCATTAGAGGTGTTTAAAATTTGTTATTCAATCTCCACTTGCAAAGCAATCACTGTGCTAAGTAATAAGTTTAATGCTGGAGCAAAGGTTTCACTCAAGGGTTGCAAAGCATCATAAAACTTTTTGAGAAAGTTAGCAAAACTCACCAACCTCTCCCAATCATCCACCCCCGAATGACCCACTTGATTGGCTTTGTTGTTGCTACCATAGTGGTTATGTCACAATTAAGAATCTTATGTTGGACGTTGGACCATAATCCAACGGTTAATAGGTCTACATAATTAATTTAAGGAATGCTTGGAATATAAATAAGATTAAGATTTAGTTGATAGCTATAGCTTGTACCCCTAGTAAAGTTAATATATTGTGGATTTCCTTGGGGAATAAGGGCTCCTAATTCTATCCTATTTGGAATGAGATTTGGTGTATCAAATTATCCTTGGACTGCAAGGAATCCTAATGACATTATTATGAGAAGATTCATTAGGGTTAAGTCCATATAAATACAAGGCTAAGGTCCTTGCTCACAACACACAGAAAACTCATATGAACACCCCATTAGTTCGAGTATAAAGGAGTGTTGAGTGTGCAGAAGACTTTGGTCAACTAACATAGTATTCCACAGGATTCCTATACGATTTACACCGAAGGAGAAGTCCATGGTTGAGCCTATTCTGCACAATTCTATCAAAAATGGTTCATCTTTCCTACATGCCATGTTGACTTCGAGTACTTTATCAATTGAGCATAATTTATGGATTCTTTTAGGTTTGTGTTTTCAGTTGTATATGAAATATATAAAGTCTAACATCTTCTTCCAAATGTATGGTAAATATTGAGGATATGTTCTCCCTAATAGATAAGTGTAGAGTAATACATTATCTTCCCCTTTGTTAAAATACTAGTCATGAATTGAATCCGAATTCAGCACTTGCACAGATGCGCATTGAGGGCCAGAGGCCTATCTTTTGCCTTATTTTGTATGGTGTAATCATTGAGGTTTGTATCATACTATAGACTTTGGAAAACTGTATTTATAATTGAAGGACCAATAAAAGTATAGAATACAAGAAATAAAGTTTGGCCATTTGTAAGGTTTTAATAATATACTAAAAATAGTAACCTCGTTAGTTTTAAATGAATTTGTGTAGTCAACGATGCTCCTTATTGCAGCCTCAGTGTCCCCTGTAAGGGCATTCCCTTGTATGCGATTCTGTTTAAATACATTAAAATTTCGTATCAAATCCTTGTTTATTTACTGAGAATCGTACACCTCAATTATTTGCTAAGAATCCTACAACTCAAGATCAATATTATTCTTGTGCTTTAATAAAGATAGGTGTTAGCCTTATACTTCAATCAATAAAGCTTTTAATTTTGACAAAAAATAGCGACTAGGATTTAATCAATAAAGCGTATGTGGGGCATGCAACATTGTGTAGTTTCATTTGTCTTATGCTTTAATCAATAAAGCTTTTAATTTTGATAAATTTCTTTAATTATGCATGTTATTATGGATGTGTGTATCCAACAATATTTCTTGTTTCCAATTCCGCCGTTAACTCAAGTGCCTCCCTTCAAATGACAGCCAAATTTGCTATGGTATGAGAACCGAAGGCGGAAGAGGCAACTAGCAGTTTTACAGTAACATACATTATTGCTAACAAAAATGGCAACTGGGAGGAACCTAAAAAAAAAAAGTAATCCCTAAAAAATGAATAAGAACGGAGAAGCTTAAATAATGCAGCAAAAGTATGCTTAAATAATTATCGATGTCATTGAAATCACTAAAACAATGAAAAATATGAAGTCTTGCCTTATGTGAAGCTTCTGAAACATCTATTTCGTGTTCTATTTGTCAAAATATTTTTTCTCAATCAACGTACTTATAGTTTTATTAGTTAGGGTTTGTTCAACAATGGAGGGTGGGAGGGGTTTTAATAGTTGAAGAAGATAAATAATATGTTATAAGTGATTCGGGGTGTATTTATAAATTTTTTATTTTTTTAAAACCTAATAAGGTCAACCAATGGAGAGGGGGTGATATGTCTTATATGTACAAGCCCACCTACATATAACACGAGGCCTTTTGGGGACTCACTAGCTTCGGATTTCATCGAAACTCCAAAGTTAAGCGAGTTCGGGCGAGAGCATTCCCAGGATGGGGGACTCCCTGAGAAGTTCTCGTGTGAGTTCCCAAAAACAAAACCATGAGGGCGTGACCGGGGCCCAAAACGGACAATATTGTGCTACGGCGGAGTCGAGACTGGGATGTAAGCAATGATGAGCTCTAAATGAATATATGCATGCTCATATAATTCAACCATTTCAATCACATAATAACTCACATGAACTTACCTGCGCCTCTGTAGGATCATTTGGCATAACCACAAATCTCATCACAATGAAATATTTAAATATAACACATTTTAATCATGGCATGCTATGCATAATCAATTTAAAACATTTCTGAAAAACCGTAAGGTACACACACACACACACACACACACACAATAAAAAGGAAAAATACCCACTCACCCTTGTTTTTTGCCCATCCAGGTTCCAGTAGTAGAGTTTTCATACCGACGAGGATTATTGGCAAATCTTGGGATAGACGATTACTATCGATGATATAATTCTCATCCTATTTTACTGTATTGTACTTATGCTTTATCATCACGTGTGAAATGGGTTCATACCCGTTCACTGCGCACTTTTGTACTTAGACACTTTTAGGTTTAAATTTATTCATATCTTCCACATCAATACACTTTATGGTTTCGTCACCTTCCAGGTGTCTGCCAAAACAGCTCGATTCGGAGTCCTAGTGGACATCTCAGGTCGGGGTGTGTCATTTAATATTAAAATTTAATTTGGGGTGCATTCAATATTATGTGATGCTAATATAAAAAGCCCGATTACTAGTCACAAACATATTTTTTTTTAATTTTTATTGTTTCTTCGTCTTATCCCCAAATTTGCAAGTTTGTTTAATTTTGTAAGTTTTTTTTTTTAAAAAAATAATTAATTTAAATTTTTTGGCGCAAGTTTTATGATTTTTTTAATTTTTTAGAGTTTGGTTAATCTTAACCTTTGAATTGAATATTTTATTTATTTTTAAATCAAAGGCTCACAAAGAGCCATAGGGGTGAGGAATTGGGAGTGCTGGTGAACAACTCATGGGTTGGACAAATCTAGGCTTCATATGAGGCCCCCCCTTGTTTGTTGGGCTTCAAGTAGGGCGCAAGCCCTTGGAATCGTTGAAGGGGCATCTGCCCTTGCAACTGCCTTTAACCTAATTGCCTCCTATTTTGTAAACTGCTAGAGGAGTTCTTTTTGGGATGAAAGGCAACTTAACCCAATTGCCCTTGCAATTGGGTAACTGGTGGAGATGCTCAAATAACAATTCTCTATGACATGCGAGTGGATTATATTCTGTCTCACATGACATGCGAGTTATCCATTCATTATTCTTTTTCTTGAGGAAGTTAGGAACTACGTACATAGGAGGGAGCAAGATTTGAATTCCTTTGTAACGGAGGGGAAGACGTCTATACAAGCCGATGAAGCTTTTCAGTGGAGAAAGTAGTAAAAGATTGTCTCAGTCCATCTCAACGCAGTAAGTTTTTTTTAGCTTCGGACGTTTGTGCAGTGGTGGGTTTGACTAGTAAACACAAATCCAACCGAACCGTGTTCAACCTAACACAATTCGTGTAGTGGTTTGTTTGACCAATAAACCAATCAAACCGAGCCGTGTCCAACGCAATTCAAACCAAATAAAAAGTTTCATCTCAATTATGAAAGATAATTCTAGACATAGTTAAAAAGGAAAGAGTGCGAAAATCACTTCCCAATTCCATATAAAAATTGAAAGGATCATTGGGCCCTATGCTAATCCACGCTTTATTCAAGGCTCCGAACCCGGTTAAAACAAAGCAACCTAATGAGACCCGGGTCCCCATTACACATCACGTGCCTCCCAAATTGTCAGCCCTTTACCAGTGCACATACAGTTAGCCCTAGCGCGAGCGCGAGAGAGACACCCTCTCAAATTCAAGCTCGGACCAAATCCTATAACTTCTCAATTCAAAACCACACAGAGACACAGTCACACAGCTCTTCCTTCGTCCGCGTCCGCGTCCGCGTCTGCGGCTCTGCAACTGCAATTCTACTCTTACTTCTTCTTCTCCTTCTTCTTGCTGTTTCTTCTACTCGTAGCTCCACTGGAGGTAAAGATTTCGAGCTCGCAGTAAAACCCTAACACCATGTTTGTTTATTGATTTATTTAGGGTTTGGGTTCGGGAGATGGTAAAAGGAAAAAGTGGACTGTTGGTGCAGTGGAATTCAAAAGGCTGATAATTTGACTGTAATTAGTTGCTTTAATTTTGTTTTAATCTGCTTTTTGAGTGTTGTGATTGGTACTTTATTTGAAATCTGGTAAAGATAAAGGTTTTGGTTACTTCAGTTGTTAGGTGTTATAAATCTGGACATTTGATAAATTATAGTTCCATGAGAACTCAGTTTATTGGAGATATGTTTTAAAATTTGATTTTATATTGGGTTATTCGGTTTGTGCAAAATACAGAAACTATAGAGTTTAAAATGTTTAAATTTGGTTACTTTTGGCTAACTGCAGGCTTAGTGCTTAGAAGCTCATTGTTCTGCTCAGTGATTTTTTACTGTCGATTGTTGCAGATATCGCCAGATCTGAGGTTTATCTGTGAGGTTTTTTGTGCTACATTCTGATTAGACGAGAGGTCTGATGGATTTTGATGAGTATGATTATTTAGAGAAAACGGTTGAAAATCCTGAACCCCCGAAATCAAAAGAAACTGTGAATGGTGGTGAGGAAGCTTCAAAATCTGGAGAGAAAGGTCGCAGCCGAAGTTCAAGGCATAAAGGTCATGAGAAGGGTCACGATGAGGAGCGTCACTCAAAGCGTTCAAAATCAGGAGATGAGTCCCATGAACGTGGTAATGATAGGCACAGAGAGAGGGGATCTTCTCGTCACCGCTCACAGTCCAGAGACAGAGAAAAGGATCGCCACAGGAGTAGCCGGGATCATAGAGGTAGGGAAGACAGAGAAAGAGAGGAAAGAAATGGTAAGGAGAGAAACAGGGAAAGAGACAAAGAGCGGGATCCCGATCGTGATAGAGACAGGAGAGAACGTGACCGCGAGGGTGACAGGGACCGGGAGAAGGATAAAGAGCAACCACGTCAAAGCAGGAGCCATTCAGAAAGGCGTCGAAGTGATCGGGATGAAAGAGAAAGGAGCCGGGAGGTGGAGCATAAAGAAAAAGATAAGGAGAAGGATTTGAGGGAGCGGGAAAAAGAAAACAGGTATTCTTTCGATTCATATAGTTTAGCTTTGTGGCAGTTAAATTCTCTGTCAGACTATAGAATTTATTTTTGGATGACCACCATCCTTTGTAGCAGTGGAAATTATTGATGGCAACTGGCAAGTCATTGCATGAGCTTATTACTATTAGTGCTATTAATCGCATGGAGGAATGAATATTGCTTCTCATAATAATGCGCCTTATTTTGGGAGAGGATGTGTGGACCTATTTATAAAATGTTGGATGGTGCTCTCCTTCTGTTCCCAGTTGATTTAGACAATAGTTCCTATGAGAGACACAACGCAGCCCTTTTTTTAGATATGCATTTTGAAGGGATTGCTCTTGGTAATGCATTAGTTCTTTTCTATTTTATGAATCAGGGATCTAAGGGATGGTAGCATTAGCAGTCCAAGAGTATATTATGCTTTTACTTGAGGATCAAAGAGTATAACATGCTTCAAAGAATAATGCACCTCTAAGACCAACTCCAATGGTTAGGGTTAATACCTAATTTTTTAAACCAGAAAATTTAATTTCTAAGCCGAAACAAATTTTTTCCTCCAATGGTTTTGGCCTAAAATTTTAGCACGAAATTATTAAAGAATGATTTTAGCCAAATTTTATTTTGGTAACTTTTTTTTAAAATAAAATTTATGTAGATTATCCTAATTTACTTTTATGAACATTTTCACATAAAAATATTTAAATTCCAATAATAAATGAAAAATTACTAAACCTACCTCATTCTTACACGTATGCACCAAATGAAGGAACATGAAAAACCGCACAACCTACCCATTCGTAAACACAAATACATGTGGATAGAAAGCAAAAAAACGGAAGACTTGTTTGACAAAAGTGAATTTTGTGTGGGTGTTTGAACAAATACATAGGTATTTATAGAGTTTTTGGGTGAATTTTGATTTAAATAATTTTTTTAATTGTTTTAGCCGTTGGATTTACTTTTGGGTTGTTATATCTTTTTACTGTTACATTTGCTCATATTTGACCTCAACCATTGGATTTATTGTATTTAGAAGTTTGATATAAATAAATAATAAATAAATAAAAATAAAATAAAAAATTTGAATCTGGACCATTGGTTGGACATCGTCCGATAAAAAAAGTAGTTGTTGGTATTTCCGCAAGTGGCTGAGTTTAAAACTCAAATTTTGAGTTTTAACCCAACCATTTGAATTGGTCTAAGTATGTTTGATGCTAATTTTGGACCTCTGAAATGTCTTGGAACAATGTGATCTGTCTCTTTTCTCAATTTGTTGAAATTAGGATCATGGACCAAGCACTCTTCAACAAGTTATGGTGGAAAAAATTTGTGTAAATCTGTTATCAAGGCCGAAGAGGCATTTAGTGAGAATCCTTTGTCAGAATTTTGTTGGTGCAATTTTTGGTACTAGTGTCTACCAAACCTTTTTGTGGCGTCAATATCTTCTAGTTTGCTCTTTTTTCTTCTTTTGTATGTATGCATATTTGTATGCGACAAGTTCAAACGGGCTGTTGTCCACAAATGACACTTTTGTGGATTACATGGGTGTTGGGACCTGTGACAGGCATCTGTATTTTCCTCTCCTCCCTTTTCTCTCAATTGTACATGCCAATTATAATGGGAGCATTTTTGGTTGTTGGGGTAACCATCTAGTTGCTCGCTCTGTGCACTTAAGTATCAATGTGACAATTTCAGAAAAGGGCTGATGGTTAGGATGGTTGTGTTTGTGTATTATATGCTATATTTGCTCTTTGTGGTGTCTCTGTGTCATCACAAACCCAGGAATTAGTATTAGGGCTTCAGGCCAAACTGATCCAAATTACTAAATATGATTTTCTAGATTGAAGTTCATTCAAGTTTTTTGTTTTTGATGTTCTAAAACTGAAGCTGGTGAGCTGCTTTACATTTATAGTGTTGGTAAGAACCTTGGGGAGAAATTTATCTGCAAAAAGAGAATCCTGTTCATTATAGGAACATTTTAAGTTAATGGAGACGTTGTTTGCTGAAAAAAGTTATGTCCGGGTGCATTTTGGTAACTAACTTTCTTTCTTTTTGCTAAGTGGTCAACTCACTTGATAGTGAACCAGTTGTGTACTTATTTGTAGTCTCTGATTGCTCTACAGTTTATTAAGTTGCTTGCCTTTTGTTTTTATTCAGCCTAGTCTCACATGGGTTCTGTGCTGGATGTGGAACTGTATCCATCTTGAACATATAATCACCTTTTATGTGCCCTAGATTGTTATTTCTTTCCTCCCAAGTATTTCCCAGCTTGGATAAGTGGGTTCATGCTATTGTTTAAATGAATGTTCTCAGTTAGTCATACTTAGCTTCATAAGTTACTTATATTTAACAGCCTTAGAAATTCTGAATATTGAACACTAGATTCTGGGAACTCGCAGATATGCTAGAGCAATCATCAGATGGTCTTTCTGGCAATTGGGCCAGGCACAGCTCAGGTCATGGGCCTTAAGTGTTTCTTCTAAACTTTCTGGACTCTATTTAGAAGCTTGCAATGCAAGATTGAGGGTTCAATGTTGGAGAATTTGACCATGGTGGTGATGTCATGTAATGCTTTTCGTTATCGTCTCCTTCTGAACTCCGTTGCTTAATTATATTTATTCTGTTGCAGAAATGCTGGTAGGGGGAGAGATGGGCTTTGCTTAGAGAAGTATCTCATCTTCTGGTGCTTATGGGAAATTCAGTTTTCAGTGGTTACAAGATTGGCTGTCATTTTTTTAGTGTGTATATGTATACTTATTCACGTGTTTGAATGCTTGCCTTTAGGGTTTAGGCTGACCTTTGCGACCTTTGGAAATTTGTTTTTTCTTTTTGTGATCATTGGCTCTGGAGAGGACTTTTGCAGCTTTGCAAGCTTAGATACCTGCTATTATTTTACCCAATGTGCCTGTATATGTACAAAAAATTATACTCACATACAAGCTTTTATTCCCTATTTTGAGAAACTTATGCAGATTGCTCATCTTACAGGCCTCACCTTTGGGTATTTCTTGTGCTCTCTTTGAGAGTCACATTTATAAAAATTGCATCATTTTAAAGTAACGTTTTGGGTGACTGCAAATAGATTTAGTATGTGTTTTCAGTTTATTATAGGGTTATTACTTTGTTCTGTGTGTTTGTGATTCTCTATCTGGAATAATAGCTTCTAACAGTTTCCAAATAATTGCAACTAGGTCCTTTGGTACCGCCATCCATACAACTTGATGGTGCTGTTTCATTTAACATTATATTGTGTATAGAAGGTACTGATCTGTTAATCCATTTTTTGAAGTTGGATTGCATGCATTACCTGCTTAGCAATTAACACCAAATATACAAATTTCACTCAATTGACATATTGTACCCCAGATTGGTTTTTATTATATATTAAATAACAGATTCCTTTCTAGGTATCATTGAGGTTGTTTTCTCTGCCAATCAAGGATACTTTATGTTTGATCTTTACATGTTCTTCTTTCTTGACGTGTTCTCCACTCATTAATGTCTTGTCAATAACAATACCATTGTTTGTCAATTTCTCATTTCTGTGCTGCAGAAGACATAAAGACAAGAAGGAAGAAGGGACAGAACCAGAGTCTGATCCTGAGAGAGATCAAAGGACAGTATTTGCTTATCAGGTATAGCAAATGCGTTGGTATATGCATTCTATTGTGTTATCTTGAACTTCTATCTCCCAGGTTCGTATATCATAACAACAACATTTTGGTGAACAAATTTGACAGATTTGTTTGAAGGCAGATGAAAGAGATGTATATGAGTTCTTCTCAAGGGCTGGAAAGGTTTGTTCATTTCACGTCTATCTATATCATGTTCATATAACAAATCATAGATGGTAAAGCTTCTACACTATATAGCTAAAAGGGACTTGATTTAGAGTGTTAACTTGTATCAATTAAGAAGTTTCTGTTGATTTAGTCCTTGCTTCAACTTAACTGATAACCGGAAGCCCATAATGATTTGATATTCTATTTATGTCAGTCTGTGGCTGTGGCTGTAGTTGTAAGTGTATATCTATCACTGTTTATCTAATAGCTGTGATTTGTGTTTCAGGTCCGCGATGTACGTCTTATTATGGATCGCAATTCAAGACGTTCGAAGGGAGTTGGGTAGGTTTTCTTCTATCTTGGTGGTAAAAGCTTTGGTCGTTAAGAGAAGTTCACTTTAAGAATAGAATTACCCATTTAGGCACTGTAGGGTTTAAGACGGTGCGAGAGTTTAAAGTCATTTGGTTTGTTGACAAGATGCTATGGTTACATTCTATGGTGCAAATAAAACTATCCTGTTTAAAATCGATTGGTCTTTGTTGGAATTTGGTTTTGGAATGGCTGCCAGTTCTTCCTTCTCAATGGGCGTACTTTCCTTATTTCCATTTTCTTGTTCAGTACACGGCTTCATTAGACCATTCACAATGTTAGAATTTTGTACCATCAACTTGGAAATTTATGGTGATACAGATCTCCTTTGTCTAAATGCAATGCATATGGTGTAGGTTATTCCGACTGGGCATATGATCATTAAAGGACATTTTTCTCTCCCCTTATTTGAATATGTTTGGAACTTGCAGTAAAATCTAGCTTACATGTTTCTGTATGTGGCAGTTAGGTTTAAATCATTCAAGATCTAATGTTGTCTAGTTTGTAGGTATATTGAGTTTTATGATGCGATGTCAGTACCTATGGCGATCGCACTCTCTGGTCAGCCTCTTCTTGGTCAACCAGTGATGGTGAAGCCATCAGAGGCTGAGAAGAATCTAGTTCAGTCAACAACTTCTGTTGTCACTGGACCAGGTGGGATGATAGGCCCATATTCTGGTGGAGCTAGAAGGCTGTATGTTGGAAATCTCCATACCAATATAAAAGAAGATGATCTCCGCCAGGTGAGTAGTTATGTGACTTGGTTCTCATGTTGGCATCTCATTATGTTATATAATTGAGCTTGCTCTTGGTGATAATTCTTTTGAGCACTTTTGTTCACAGTTCTTTTTTTCTTTGGAAGTATTGCTGTTTTTTTTGTATTTTGGCTCGGTGGAGTATTTCAATCTTTAATATTTGTTATTTATACAGGTTTTTGGAGCATTTGGTCCTGTAGAACTGGTTCAGTTGCCTCATGATGAAACTAACAACTGCAAAGGTTTTGGATTTGTGCAGGTCTGTTTCACTAGAACTTGCATCTTAACCAAACGTGGATAAAAAATGAATATATCTGTCTGTATGCCGGTTCGTTATAGCTTGAGTTGGAAATTAGAATTGGCTTTAACCAACCAGCCCCCTCTGGAAGGAAAAAAAAAACGTCTTATTTGAGTTATTTTTCCCCTTTTACTTATTGTAGCATAGCACACCAATTCCTTTCCAGCTGTCCGTATAAGATACTTTATATGATTTCTTGCAAGTTTATTGGATAAATCAAACTCATTGAATCAGTTACTTGCATGCAGTTTGCACGTCTTGAAGATGCTAGAAATGCTCTGAGTTTGAATGGACAATTGGAGATTGCAGGTCGTGTAATTAAGGTAATGACGCTTTATCATATTGTTATTGTACTTCTTTCTCCAAAAGATATGCTTGCGTTGTGAACTCTTTCCAAATTCGTCAATTAGGCTGTTTGCTAGTTCTTTGACATCCTGCCTCTGATGCTTCTAGTGGTATGAGTGGTGCTTGGAATGTTAGTTCATCTGATCAATTAGTGATGCTTATACAGTGTGATCACTGTGAAATAGGAAAACTCAGCAGGCGCGATAGCACTGAGCTCGTGTTTTCTTAATGTGCACACTGAGTAGCATGTAAATAATGTTCACATTAATGTTGAACGCAATTTTTTAGATAAGTACAAGCACTTGTTGATGATACCATTAATATTGTGACTATTGTCTTAAACGAGTGCACAAGTGTTTATCCTTTTGTGATTGAAAATATGTGTAGTGGTGATGTGTCAGTGACTGCCATCATTTTAATTTGAACTGGGTGGATCAGAGTGACACTTAGACGGTTGCTTTAGATTCAGTTTTCCAAAAGAAGGTCATTGCATTGGTATTTAACTACATTCACATACAAATTTTGTAAAAGGATGAGTTAACGTAAACAAATATTATTTGGAAGTACACTTACCGAAATCCTCATTTTTATTTAGGTGTCAGCTGTTACAGACCAAGCTGGAATGCAAGATCTTGGAGTAAATGCTGGTGATTTTGATGACGATGAAGGCGGTGGCTTGGTAAGTAATATTGCTCATTTCCGATGGCTGTGTGTGTTTGATAATTCAAAGTAACACACCATTCATGAGTTATGTTAATGTTTTACTGGTTTCGGCACTTTTTCCCTTGTTGCTTTAACTAGTAAGATGTACATTGCCTCTTAAGGGATTGTTGACATCAGCACTACAAAGCAAAGGGCAGTTTAGAATAGAACAAGATTACTAAAGAGTATCTGCACTGCATAATTTTTTGCTTGACCTAATTGAATTGTTTTGATAATTTTACAGTCATTGAATGCCCGCTCTCGAGCAATGCTTATGCAGAAATTGGACCGTAGCGGAACTGCATCAAGGTTTGTCTTTTTTTAGCACGCTGGTGTACTTTGATTTGTTTTCATTAGTCTTACATTGTCTTTGCTTGCAGTATTGGTCCCTTAGGCACAACCGCTGTCAATAGCGCAGGTGTTTCCTTACCAATGGCACCAATCCTGGGAGTTGCACCTGGAATTTCTTCTCTTGTTCCTCCCATTACCTCTGTTCCTGGTTTTGCTGGACTTGGTATTGCAGGGCTTCAAATTCCGACAGCTACTCTTCCATCTGTAGATACAGTAGGTGTTCCAAGCGAATGTTTACTGTTGAAAAATATGTTTGATCCCACAGCCGAGGTTGGTGGTTGATTCCTTTGATAAGTACAGATTTTTCTAATTCTTGTTTAAATTTACTTCGTACCATTCTTTGAATTTGTCTCGGTTTTGTTTTTGAGCAGTCGGAACCAGACTTTGACTTGGACATCAAAGATGATGTTCAGGAGGAGTGTTCAAAATACGGGAAATTGAAGCATATATATGTGGACAAGTAAGTTTTGTTTGCATTATTTATATGGCCCTTTCACTCTAATATATATCTCACATTCTTGTTAACAAGCAGGAATACTGCTGGACACGTGTACTTACGATTTGAAACTATAGAAGCTGCTTTAAATGCTCGACATGTTCTCCACGGGAGGTGGTTTGCTGGAAAGATGATCGAGGCAACGTTCATGGTAATTTCATATTTTTGGCGGCCATATATGTTATTGCTTTTGCTTCGTATTCTCATTTATGAAAATGTCTGTCCATTCGTGCAGTTGCCTCAGACCTACGAAGCTAAATTCCCGGACAGCAGATAGGATAAAATATGCAGTGCTGAAAATGTGGAAAAAGTAGCCGGTACACCCTGTTGGTGGTAGCCTCTGAATTTTGGGTCCAATTTTCATGTGAGAGTACTTCAGTGAATCATCATCGGGGCTTTGTGTGAAAGAAGAAAGGATGTGATGGCTGAGAATTACGTGTAGGTTACTTTGAAATTTTTACAGCCAGTGAGAAGTGAATTTACAGATGCCCGGGTTTGCAGACCGATGGCTGCTCTCGTTTGTTGAATTTTCGAGTGTTTTCGTTCCCTTACTAAATGGATGGGTGCTGTAACTGCTGTTACTAGATTTGTCTTGACTAAATTGAATGTACAATGCAAGTGTCTTGAAAGATTCGTCTTGACCATCTAATGTAAAGTGAAAATTGCTCTAGTTTTTGGGTCAGAAAAATGGGGTACATCAAAACTTGAAGGAATTTAAGGTACCTCCAGCGTACGCGTTACCGTTCAATACTGCAGGATTCTTGGTTAAAAGCGTAATCCCACCTCCAAATACAATGTAGAAGTTTTGCATATGCATATGCATTGCTGATCCATTTCAAGTATTCTTATGTGTCAAACCAATTTTCTCTTTATACTGGCGATAGTTTAACCTAAATTAATCTCAACTACGGAAATGAGTATTCGAACCTGAGTGTAAAAGAGGGAGCACACTACTAGAGCCAACTTAATTGGCTAAATCTAGGTCGGATTATATGACAATCATATTAGTGAAAGACCATTGCTTGTCATTTGTAATTTTATCATCATATACATATAGCAAATGTCAGATATGAAAGATATGTGTGTGTGTGTGTATATATATATATATATAAGAAACATTTAAGGGAAGGAATTCCTATTTTTTCAAAAAACAGGGATTAGTTGTAGGGTTCACACCACATCGAACCTTAACAATCCGAACCATTTATTTTTTAAGTTGCACCTCATAGATCATTCTTACAAAATATTAACCAAATTGGAAATATATAAGACATCTAATTAAATTCAAAGAAATTAACAAATAAAACAATGAAATTTTATCTTAAAAATTAAATAGGCAAATGGTTTCGAATTGAATTGAGTTTTTGCAAGAATGATCTATGAATCGAGACTTACAAAATAGACGATTCAGATCATTAAAATTCAATGTGGAGTAATCCCCACACCTGATCCCTATTTTTTGAAAAAAAAAAATAGAGAACTCTTTGTATAAAGGGCCTGATATATATATATAGTTTAGTGATTGCTTTCATTTTCATCATCAACCGTATCCTCCCCACTGTTTGGGGAAACATTACCAAAGGCAATGTTTGCGTTGCCGGGGGACTCGCTCCACCCCATGACACCGGACATTGGGCAAGGCGGCTGCGCTGCGTTAGAAGACAGTGTTGTGTTGGGAAGGTGTCGCGGCGAGGCCTTGTTGAAAAGCTTAAGGCAAGAAAGGAAAGATAAAAGTGAAGAAAGAGAGGAGGAATATAAGAGGATTGAGTGGGGGTTGAAAAAGTATGCCAATGAGAGGAAATGGAGAGCGTTCGTTTTATTCAGGGGAGTGGAGGAAAAATTATGAAATTCTTCAACAAATATTTGGCTTTAAAAGCATTCAACGTTGAGAACGACGGTCTTGTAATCATTATAAAAATAATTCTGTGTGCTCAATATTAGTAATGAGAATAACGGTCTTGTAATCATTATAAAAACAATATAAATGAAATTTCATTTATTTTTAGCAGAGACAATATCGACATGTGGGTGGACAAATTTAGTAAATGCATTGCTCTCACATGTTTGGCAAAATTACAAAACCTAATGGACGCATTGGATGGCAAGTGAATTGAAACTTGAACACAAAGTTCAATGTGGAGGTAAATATTTTAAAATTACTTGAGTTACACGTTTGTTACTTTTTATTTTTCCTTCATGTTGGGCTATTTTATTGGGCCTTAGTAGTTTTAATATTGCACCAATCCAATAGCTATCAGTTGGGCTTTTTCCATATAAATGAAATTGTCTCAGATTCTTGTTTAGAGAAGTAGATAAAAACATAAAAGAAAAGAAAAATAAGGAGAGAGAGAGAGAAAAGCGACGCCGTATGAACATCAGCCTTCTGTTCCGCTCTCTCACTCTTCCTCGTTCTCTCTCTCTCTCGGTCTCTCTCTCTCTCTCTCGCATAAACTTGCAGAGGAGGAAACCGTAGCAAAACCCTAGTTCCTCCGTCGCCAAATCGATTCCGATCAGCGCGTGCCACCGCCAAATTCAAGGTAAATTCGCTTTATTCATACTGCAAATTTCAACTTTCTCGCTTTAATCTTCGTTAAATCCACGTTCTGTGTAATCTGGAAACAGTCACTGCAAGATGACTCAAGACGTGGAGATGAAGGAGGTCCCGGTGCCTTCCAATTCAGTTTCTTCGGCTTCTCCGTCAACACTACACAGTAAGTCTACCATCTGCATCCATAATATTATATGTACATATATCTGTAAAACCCTAAATTTCCCGCATTTTTTGTATAGTTTAAGTAAGTTAGTGGTAGCTTGTCGAACTGGGTGTGTGGGATTTGACTTTAGACTTTCAAATTTTACTGGGTTTGTTAGATTTGAAGGAGATTGCTTCACTCCTTGAGACTGCTGCTTATACCCGTGAGGTTAGGCGAATTGTGCGTGCCGTTAGGCTAACGATGGTGTTGAGGCGGAAGCTGAAGGTTTCTGTGATTTCAGCATTCCTCAATTTTACCCTTACACCAGGATCTGAGGTTCATAGCCGCTTATTGTCATTTCTTCCCAAGGTGATTTTGGATATACCGTATTGAATTTTGGATTTGAGATGGTGTATTTGATGTTCTTGTTTAGTTTTGAGCACTGTGAAAGTGGAACATTTGGTTGTACAGGATGATGAACAAGATATGGACGTTGATACCGCAACATCTGCTACTCAAGTTCCCGCAAAGCATGCCTTGCCAGAGTTAGAGATGTACTCCTACTTGCTTGTGCTCATTTTTCTGATTGATCAGAAAAAGTACATTGAGGTGAAGCAGTATACTTGTAACATGTTATTAAATCTCGCTCTGGATAGTTTACTTATTAAAAGTTGAAGCTCTTATTTTTTGTGATAACATTGAACTTGCTGCCCTTTAGGCTAAGGCTTGTGCCTCGGCAAGCATTGCTCGTATCAAGAACTTGAATAGGAGAACCATTGATGTTCTGGCATCCAGGCTGTACTTCTATTACTCCCTTAGCTATGAACTCACTGGTGATCTTGCAGAAATTAGAGGGTGAGTTAAATGCTATCGTGATATTTAGGTACAAATGTCTTTGTTTTCTTTCCGCATTTCTCGTTCCTTTACGACTAAATTTTTCACTCATTCCTTCACAGAAATCTCCTGAATCTTCACCGGATTGCAACTTTGCGCCATGATGAGCTGGGCCAGGTAATTTTTTGATATTGTAAGCTACTGTTCCTGTCCCACTGTTTTCTTACTCGTGGATAATAATGTGATGCAGGAAACACTTCTTAACCTTCTGCTTCGCAATTACCTCCACTATAACCTGTATGATCAGGCTGAGAAACTGAGGTCCAAGGCACCCAGATTTGAGGCTCACTCAAACCAGCAGGTCAGGCTCAATTATTTGAATCTGTAGCTTTAAACTATGTATCTAGGATCACAATGAATGTAAATGTATGGGTCAGTCTTTTTTTTTTGTAATTTATAATCAACTTCTAATCTTATGCATGTGTGTAATAAAGGTGATGCGACATAGGTACTGTGAGAAGTTTTTGGTGACTTGTTTTTTCCTTGAGATGGGTGCTGTTTCTTGAATATTTTGCTTTCTTTAGTATTTATTTGGGTTCATTCGTATTTTCTGACTGCTTCATCTCTCTTTTAATTCTTATTATAGAAAAAGAAAGATGTATTGTGATAGCATGCTGGTCTATCTTGTGTTTTTGCATTCTTGAACTGTCATTCATGCTTGTTATCAATGGATCGCAAAGCTTCGATCTATTTCATGTCTTAATCATATTCTTGTAACGTGTTGGTTTAGCATGTGGTTTTGCCTTCTTCCATGGTCAATCATGCTTACTATCAAGAACATTTTACTGCTCTGTTAGCACGTTGCAATTTGTGTATAAATTCCACTCTTCTTTTGTGTCTATATTTCAGAATGTTTTAAATTAAATTTTAATGATTTCTGTTCTCTTGGGAATAAGCTTAGTTATTTCTGAGAGGAAAGTATACAATTTCTTCACTTCTCTTGTTTTAATCTTTCCTTGGCAACTTTAAGGGAAACAAGGAGGGTCATTGGGAAGTATGTAGATTTTACCACCAGACTGTTCTCATAAAGTCAATTTATACTAGCTTAAAACTTTGTGGTAGAGGATGTATGCATGAGAGCAAAAGCATCTATTTCCTCAGTTGTGGTTCCTCTCTTTCTAACTGCAAGATGCATATTCTGATTTGACAATATTCTCTTGCAGTTCTGTCGGTATCTCTTTTACCTAGGAAAGATCAGAACAATTCAGTTGGAGTACACTGATGCAAAGGAGTCCCTCCTGCAAGCTGCTAGGAAAGCCCCTATAGCAGCCCTGGGTTTTCGGATTCAATGCAACAAGTGGGCAATCATTGTGCGCTTATTGCTTGGAGAAATCCCTGAGAGAACCGTTTTTATGCAAAAAGGCATGGAGAAGGCTTTGAGGCCATACTTTGAACTAACAAATGTAAGTCTGGATTTCTCGAAAACCTTCAACTCTGAACTCTAAACTTTACTCTCTTATCAAGTTTGAGAATAATGATTTCTGTTGAATAGTAGTAATGCAGTATGTGATGCTGGGATGGCCTCCTTGGAATCAACTCCTGATTAGGCCATGAGCTTTTTTCTACTGCTGGTTTTGATCAAGACAATTTGTTTTTTCAGGCTGTGAGAATCGGTGACTTGGAGCTATTCAAAAATATTGCGGAGAAGTTCTCGAATGTATTCAATGCAGATAGAACCCACAATTTGATTGTTAGGCTGCGACATAATGTCATAAGAACCGGGTTGCGTAACATCAGCATCTCTTATTCCCGCATTTCTCTGGTTGATGTTGCTAAAAAGTTGCGATTGGACTCTCCAAACCCGGTTGCTGATGCTGAAAGCATTGTCGCCAAGGCAATCCGAGATGGTGCAATTGATGCTACCCTGGATCATGCAAATGGATGGATGGTGTCAAAGGAAACTGGGGATATCTACTCTACTAATGAGCCCCAAGCTGCATTCGACACGAGAATTGCATTTTGCCTTAATTTGCACAATGATGCAGTGCGAGCGCTTCGATTCCCGCCAAATTCCCACAAGGAGAAAGAAAGTGCTGAGAAGAGGAGGGAGAGGCAACAACAGGAGCAAGAGCTTGCAAAGCACATAGCTGAGGAAGACGATGATGAGTTTTGAAGCAGTTACATCTACGCTCTGTGCAATGCTCTCAAAAAGCTATCCGCGTTTCCTTGAAAATGTCTATCAAGAACATTTTGGTTCCTTGTCTGATTGACCCGAGATAGTGCCTGTTTCCGTTTATGTTAAAGATTTGTTGTGTTGAGCCTGAGCGACCTCTTTCAATCATATTTTGAGGTTGCTTGTTTCATTCCGTTATATATGATACGAACATTGAATATTTGACATTTTTCACCAGACGTTGAACATGTTTATCAGGTTGCCTTGGTAGTGCCTTCTTGCATGCTGTCATTCGTTCTTATGTGATTTTGGTTGACAAAATCTAAAATTATGTGATTTTGGTTTGACGCATGATGGAATACACAATCTATTTCTAAGGGATGTGGTTCAGATCATAATGAAACTTTTCGTGCTAGTGGTTGAGGACAGATTACAGGTCCGTATGTCACACGATACATCTTGAGTTCGATTCATGGCGTTGGTGAATCACACGATGGTAGAATGCCTATGTGAGTCTTCCCGGCCCCCATAAGGGTGGACTGCTGTGGCGTGCTTGTCAAGTTTCCCGTCCCCTTTTCTTCTTCATCCAGCTACTCGGTTTTAACATGTTTACAACCCTTTTTCTCCTCTTCGTTTTGATACGTGCCTTTAGAGACGGAGATGTCTTAATTTGCAATTTTAAATGAATGTACAAGTTGAAGAAAGCCATAACTCAATTGGTTGCAATCCACAAACTCGGCATTTAAAAATAAGTCTTGTGTTAAATTACACAGAATGATCTGATTTACACAACTCGTTTGAATATCATATCGTCAATCTTTGGTGCAAAGTGTCAAATGTTACAAACTTTACAATATGTTGGAAAGGAAGAATCACAAATGGTTTCATCTCTAGTAGAATTGAAGTGATGCAATTTCTAATTCTAACGTCTTTCGGGATACAAAACATATGAGCCTATCTAATTCCACTTTGCAGGTGAGAAATGTGAATGAACTCCACCCATTCAATAAAGAGAGACTCAGAAAGTTCAGTTACGATCCTGTCTTGATCATTCACCCGGTTGAACTCAAGCCAAATGACTTGACGATTGTGCTTACCCTTTCTGCAAACGTTTTTGAGGTTATCTTTTTGCCTGGCTCATGAAACGGGTTTGAAATTGCATCCACATAAGCAGCATGGAATCTCCTGAAAAACTATACCACAAACCGACCAGTCAGAGGGATCACACAAACTTTGTTGCATGTACAGACAACAGTCAGTAAAGATCGCATATATACAACATACTTAGCATTTACAAAAACTAGTAACCACCTACACTATGAAAATGGCAGGACAGGGTATCATAACCGATTTAAACAAACAGAGCAATCCAAACAATTCTAGAATGCATACTCTCGAGAAACGTAACAGCTGCCTACTGTTATTTTAAGAAGCACACGATGGCAGGAAATAAACATGTTAAAGTTTGGGAAAACTTGTAATATATGCATTTCTTCTCAACGGAACTACTGCCACAATATTTTATATCACTTATTCTCGCATCTCATTAAACCATGCATGAACTAAGGTGGATTAAGAGGGATTTCAATCTTTCAAAACTAGTCAGTCATTCGAATCAAATTTTAATCAATCTTCAGTGTACAATGTACATAAACATGGTAAGGACATTCTCTCACTGGAGGAAGCAAAGTGGAGATATCAATTTGCAGTCCTCTGGCTATGCGCCTACAGGAAAAAATTTCAAACTAAAACCTATAATATCCATTCGCCACTCCGATGACAAACGAAATCTTGCATTTGTCCTCCATGACAAAGTAAACAGTACATACAACTATCAGTCTAATTCCCGTTAAATCTACACAATCCTCCTAAGTTCCAATACCCTAAATATCATAGGGAGTTCCATTTCTTCCTATACACTTGCATCCTCAGCTTACTATTTAAGTCATTTCCCAAAAACGAAAAAAAAATCTTGTTTCAAATGGATGCATATAAACATAGCCACTAACATACGTTTAAAACATCGTAGGATTGATGAAAAATTGCTGAGAAAAATCTATATCATGTTCAAGTTTTCGCAAAAATTGTTTTTTCGGGAAGTTACAATATTCAGAGCAAATACTCACATTTTTAACATCTGCATCCTTGACATCAAGATCGGTAGTTACCAAGATAAACTTCACTTTCGTATTAGTCAAATAGCCATAACTGCAAACAAAATCACCATATAAGAACACCAAAGATCAATACATTTATGCTAAACATACCCAATAACAAACAACAAAAGTACTCACACTTTGTAATTCTCAGTTGGATAGAGCAAACCCAAGAATGTCTCATTCAATGTCGGTCCGGACTTTTTCGGATTGTTCACTACAAAATCACACAAAAATGCACAAACTTTACATAAATTCTAACTAAAATGCACAAACTTCACATAAATTCTAACTAAAATACACAAACCCAACAATCAAAGGCCTAATTTTCAGCTAAATAAAGCAGACCCAAAGATGATTTCAGTGTTTCGTGCATTTCCAATTCGATCAACAGAAAAACCAAAACTATGTAGCAGAACCAAGAAGTGAAATTTTCAAACAGTAACGGAGGCCCAGATCCGAATTTTGAGATTTGTTTACCTCGCTCGTCGACGACGTCGAGGGAGCAGTGGACGATGTGGCGGAGCTTGAGGGCGTCATCGGCGTCGGTGAAGCTTTGAATGTAAAGTGGGTTGTTCTGGTGGCCAACGACGGCCACGCAGACGATCATCTTCTCCAGCTCGGCTTTCAGTTTGTTTGTTTCAGTGGCGACAACGATATGATGCCGCGTTTCGACGTGTCGCGGTCCCGGGAGTTAGTTATGACGTCTTTTTAGTATATGTGTAGTGGATCTGGGCTGTCTACGACCTGGTTTGGTACTGAGGTGATTTTGAAAAAAGCTGCTATAAAAAAAAGCTGGGAGCTGTTTTTGTGTTTGGTAAACACTCAGCTTCAGCTTTTTTTCACAGTTTTGGATGAAAAAAAGCCAAAAACAAGAAGCTGCAAAACCTAGCTTTGAAAAACTGGCTTTTTTTCACATCTGTTTTACATAAAAGTTTACCAAACACTCTAATACTGCTTTTTTTTTTTTCAAAAGCACTTTTACAAAAAAATTTACCAAACACTCTGCTGCTTTATTTTACAGCTGCTTATTCTCACAGCACAGCAGAAACAGTTTTTTTTCAAAGCACAGCAATACCAAACCAGCCCTACATCTACCCGGGTCTTTTAACTACATTTACAGCGCATTGTTTTGGGCCTCAGGCCCATTAAGAAAATTTAGAGAAAAAAATGAGATTAAATATTCTGAGTTCAAATTTTATGAACGACTCTATGCCTGTATATGGTTGCTCATTGCCTTGAGGTTATAACGTTAACAATAATCCACGACAATTGTTTAAAGAGAAAAATAAAAGTCAATTGGTCTCCTCCATTTCCTGTCCATCGTTCATGCCTCAAACATTTACTTATGACAATAGAATGGTAATTTGCTATCTAAGTTACCTGTTGACCTTGAAGCAATCCTCCCTTGCAAGAAAAGGCTACCTTGCCTAGTCAGTGAAACTCTCACACAAATCTCTCATTGTCCAAAGAAAGCACAATCAATTTCTTTTCTTATAGTTTTCAAACGATAATTAATATTGAGGTATTTTAATTCAAGAACCAAATTCAAATAAAAAAAGTAATTACGTACTCATCTTAACAAATTCATTAATAGAGACTGGCCAATTATAACCGTTTAGGGGTCATTAGCTTAAATCAATGTTCATGGTGGAAATGGATAATTATAAAAAGTTCAAGAGATAATCGGCTAAAATTAAAATTCATGAAGAAATTTGGCACATAAGTTTGAGGAGGAAATCGGCGAGCATCTCATTAATATTTGTAATTAAATTAATGGTATTCTCTCAAAAGACGTAGAGAGACTAATAACACCTTCCTCCATCTCCCATGCTATATAGATTAGTTTCTTCATCCCTCCTCCAACTGTCGACTCCACATCGCAGTGGCGTCGGTGGTGAAGCGGCTTGGCAATTGACGACGCACTCGGCCTGAGTGCGGAGGACGAGTTTGGTGCAGCCTTGGACTTGAAGCTTGCAGACGATGACTGATCGGGCAAGGCCACGGTGGTCGGTGGACATGTAAGGATGAGGTGCCTGCTTGTCTACTTGACAGAGAAGATGAGTGCTTGGATATTTGATGAAGAAGAAATTTGGGGCGTTCGATTAGGCAAATAGCGAGTGTTTGGCTAATTACGAAAAATTGTGTAAAGTGCCAGCTGTTTTAATATTATTGGTCCCCTTTCCGCACATCAAATGGTGGGAATAATTAGTCATCACATTCTTTGATATTAGATTTGGTGACTTGTCATTTTCTCATACTTGTACGTTTGTAAAGAAAATTATACAATAAAATACACAATATTCATAAATTGTAATTTGAATACAACATGACATTTTCACATCAATCTTGTTAATGAGATTCTACTCAATTGATATGCGATTATTTGACAAAAAAAAAAAATGTGATTAGAGGGCGTGAAGGTATCTTTGTACATGTCTATAAGAAACTCTAAAACACAATCTAAGTATATCACTTCTTAGCATGTAGAGCATCTAACATTCGAGGTTTTATATTCGATTTCCTTTTCCTTACCATCTCTTGTCCAATTATTTGGTTTTAAAGATCTAAAAATGGTGTTGCGTTATCTTTCTTGTCAAGTCCCTTTTTATGTTGACCATTGTTAATATGGGCGAACAATATTATTATTACTTTTTTGGTCTTAATTCATAAAAATAATAGATGCTTCTGTTTATTCTAGGCATGATATCTTGTTAGAGTGAATTGTGAAGTTTTTTTAGTTACAAAATTTAAAAAAATATAGAAAATAACAGGTTCAAGTTCGAATTCACCTCCTCAAATAATTTGAAAAAGAAAAAAAAAAAATCTTGAATTGAAAGAGAATTTAAAATATTTGAAAAAAAAAAGAGAATTTAAAATGTCATTATTCTTTTTCTTAAATAGAAGCATCTCCCAAATCAACGACTTCCGAATTACGAAAATACCCCTTACGTTTCTTCCAGCTCCGCCCCCTGGCAATATATTCTCCGTGACACAGGTTTAGAACCTCTGTTCAAAAAATCAACAGGCTCTTCTCGTTCTCTCTCCGTCGTCTTCTTCCTCCATCAGAGTACCTCTCACCCCGAACTCCCAGATTTCGTCAGGTAAATTCTCATACAACCCCTTCCTGCAATCATCTTATTACAAATCGCTCCAAATTCCATTTCTTTGATTAATTTTCATCTTTTTTCTCATTTCCATCCGATTTCAAATGGGTTGGATTGAAATCCATGATAAAACACACAATCTAACAAATATGCTATTTTCCATCGATTTATGCTATTACGCTTTTTCCAGTTTCATTGTTTTTGAATTGAGTGTTGGGTTGGTCCGCTAAATGTGAGCTGCTGTAGGCTTTCTAAGCTGCAATTTTATTGATAAAATTAGTTTTTTTATTTACCCAAATCATCCTATAAGTTTTTGAATCCGATTGGACTATTGGGTTCTACGTTTTTATCAATTTGCGGATTTGTTCGTGCCTATAAACTTTTCTTATCTTAACGTGATTGGAGTCTGATGCTAGTATTAAGTTCTTATGTTGGATGAATATCATGTATTCGACATGTGTCTTTCTGTTGAGTTAGTTTTTCGGGTTTGAAACTCTTCAGTATCGACTTGTAGTTTGGTATTGATTTTCATCTGGGAGATAGTCAGTTCATTGGGATTATGTGTTAACTCTGTTGTAATTAGACTCTTTTTATAACTGGAGCTTTATAAAGCAACTCACTTTTTCGGTTAAAGTAGTAATCCGTAGAACTCTATAGTTGCCCAGAAGCTTTTTGAAGGTGGAAAACATGGGTTTCGCTTTATGATTAAGTTGATTATTTATCAATGATAAAAATGTGTTTCCTTTCTCTTAAGAAGATGATAAATCTCAAAATTTTGCTATCCGTTTGCGTTGTATTATGATTTCAGCTTGACACTAGGTACCACATTTATTGCCTGCTGTCAGTTTTGGATGGGAACCAAGGAGCATGACACTGTTTTTAAAGATGACAAGCCTACTACTATTGGCCACGATAATACTTCGTTGAGCCAGGTTGATTCTTCAACAAGCGCAGTTCTTTGCGATTCAAATGTAAATATTGAAAGTAATGAAGTTAAAAAGTTAAGTGAGGTTGTCAGCAACATTAACAATACCCCATATATTTATAGACAAGACGTTGTGAGGAGCAAGAGTGGTATGACTGGGATTGTAACTGAGGTTGCTGGTGATTCAGATTCTGATAGTAGCATCATTGATGAGGAGGATGATGATGAAGATGATTACTACGATGATGATGAGAATGAGGAAGAAGGTGGTAATAACAATAATACTACTCATGGGAATAGTGACAAGAACAAAAATGGTAGTAATGATAAGACTGGTCCCCTTCCTGCTGACCAAGTTCGAGTACTTTGGATGGATGAGACAGAGTCAACCCAAAATATTAATGATGTAACGGTTGTTGATCGAGGGTTCTTACATGGGGATTTTGTTGCTGCTGCTTCTGACCCAACTGGGCAAGTTGGTGTCGTGGTGGATGTCAATATCTCTGTTGATCTATTAGCTCCTGATGGGTCAGTCATAAAAGACCTTTCATCCAACGAATTAAAACGTGTGAGGGAGTTCACTGTGGGTGATTATGTGGTCCTTGGTCCCTGGCTAGGTAGGATTGATGATGTTTATGATAATGTGACAGTTTTGTTTGATGATGGTTCTGTGTGTAAAGTTATGAAAGCAGATCCGATGGACCTGAAACCAGTTTCCAAGAATATGCTTGAAGATGTGCATTTCCCTTACTACCCAGGGCAGCGTGTGAGGGCAAGGTCATCAGTTTTCAAGAATGCTAGGTGGCTATCTGGCTTGTGGAAACCTAATCGCGTGGAAGGTACTGTTACTAAGGTTACAGTTGCTTCAGTATTAATTTATTGGATAGCTTCTGCTGGCTGTGGGCCAGATTCTTCTACTGCACCTGCTAAAGAGCAGGTTCCCAAGAACTTGAAATTACTGTCTTGTTTTACGCATGCAACTTGGCAATTGGGTGATTGGTGTCTTCTCCCCTCATCAGTGTCATCGTCTTCCCTTCCTTTAGACAAGGGATCATCAGAATTAGAACTTAATGATTCTGTAAGCAGTGAGTTAGAACCTAGTCAAATGGGTAGTAAGTGTGATTCAGAAGAGAGTGCGCTAGATGAATCAAATGGAAATCATGAATCCATGGAAATCGATCCAGTATCTGTATTAGATGGAAACAATGGAAATACTGGAAGGAATACATCTGTTGAATCTAGTTCCTTTAATAGTTCATTGTCAGTTTCAAAGGAGCCTGTTCATGAAACTTGGCCTCTTCATCGCAAAAAAATCCGCAAAGTTGTGGTTAGGAGAGACAAGAAGGCACATAAGGAAGAAAATTTTGAAAGATCCTTTTTGATTGTCAATACCAAGACGACAGTTGACGTGGCATGGCAGGATGGCACGACAGAACTTAAACTGGACTCAAAAGATTTAATTCCGCTTGATAGTCCGGGTGACCACGAATTTGTTGCTGAACAGTATGTGGTGGAGAAGGCGACTGATGATGGTGATGATGCTTATGAAGCTAGGCATGTTGGGCTTGTGAAAAGTGTCAATGCCAAGGAGAGAACAGCTTGTGTAAGGTGGTTAAAGCCAGTTTCCAGACCAGAAGATCCTAGAGAGTTTGACAAAGAGGAAATTGTGAGCGTCTATGAGCTTGAGGGGCATCCGGATTATGATTACTGTTATGGGGATGTTGTTGTCAGATTATTGCCAGTTTTTGTCTCTGCACAAACTGCTTCAGGTACAGAATTCGATGAGGAACCAAAACAACAAAACGGACCAAGCGAGCTTAGTTCTGCTTCTACAAAAAAAGATCTATCTAGTGATGAAGCTTGTTTGGACTTCTCAGATCTTTCTTGGGTTGGAAATATAACTGGTCTTAAGAATGGGGATATTGAAGTTACATGGGCTGACGGGATGGTTTCTACGGTATGTTCATTTACCTGATTTCAAGTTATCACTCTTGTTTTCTTGTCCACGCTTTGACTGTCAATCAACCTAAAACTTTGTATCAGTAACTTAGATTTGATTAGATTGACAACATCAGCACTATTACTTCTTGGTTCTAACCTCTCCTCTGCATAAAATGGTTCAGTTTAATGTTAAGGGTGGCTTATCTTTTATTGGAATTGTTAGTTATATTGATTAGGATGAAAGAATCTAGTCAAAGGGATGTAAACCATGTCATATAAACTTTTGATCCAAGAGAGTATGAGAGGAGTAGAAACTCATGGGAAGCTTCTGATGGTAAGCAGCTGCTTGAAGAATGGTGGGTGTAAAACAAAATTGGGATCTTTTTTGGATATTTTGGTTTGGGTTATTATTTGATCTCAAGATATTTTCTTATTGGTGTTTTACCTTGCTGTGGCATAAGGATAACTAAATTTGTGCTTGCTTGTTTTGCAGAATTTAATCATATTTCAAAATTTGTGGAAGTTTTCCATGTATTTCTGATGCAGTTAATCGATCTTTGTTATGTTACTAGGTTGGACCTCAAGCAATTTATGTTGTTGGCCGAGCAGATGATGATGACTCTATCGATGCTGGAAGTGATGTTAGTGATGCTGCTAGTTGGGAAACGGTTAATGATGACGAGACGCCCGCACTATGTGCCCCTGCAATCACAGAAGAGGTTTGTTTCTGTTTGAAATAGCAGTATATTTCACCATATTTACAATCCAATACCTGCCCAAAGAATAATTACATTGTTCCATGTATTTCAAGATGATGTTTCTTCATCTGGGAGAGAGGAGCTTTGGGCCACTAGGCCTAATTGTAATCCTCCCTCTTTAAGAACATGAGTTTTTGAGTTTATTGTCTTTTAAAGTATTATTACAGTGACAGACTGGGTACTTGTATTGGAAAATTGATTCTGATTACTTGAATTCATCATACTGGGAAACTGATTTTATTTTTTTCTTTATGGGAGTCTGACCAATCATATGGTTTTTCTCCGAGATGAATTTATTCTTTTCGTAGAGTATAAATTGTTGTATACAGAAGACCTTAAATATACTTTATTTGGTTTGATTCTTATTGTTGACTAAGATGAGAAAGTTGATTTTCAGGAAGTCCGGCTACAAAATTCCTTTGGTATGAATTTTGAAGCAGAAGAAAGTGGAGAGAACAATTCTGGAAGGAACCCAGCATTGTCTGTTCCCTTGGCTGCATTCAGGTTCGTTACCAGACTGGCGCATGGTATATTCTCAAGGGGACAAAGGAATTTGGATTCAAATTCTTTGGATAATGAAGGTGAGGGCGAAGGTGAAGTTGAGCCTCGGGAAGTGGAAATTTCTCAGGGAAGAGATGGTGAAGATTCCAGCTCTCAGAATTCTAATGTAGTGGATCCTTATGGTCTAGAAATAAATAAGGCAGAAGAAGAGAAAAATGTTACCCCACAGGCTGCAGAAATGTTGGATGCAGCAGAAGTTCTATGCAACTTAAAGACTGAAGACTCAGATTCTATAGAATGCACTAAGGATGATGCTTGCAGTTTCAAACGCTTTGATATTGCCAAAGATCCTTTGGATCATCATTTCCTTTGTGCAGCTGGGCAGGTGTTTTTTCTATTTCATTTTCAACCCGAATATTGCTTTGTATTCTTGAAGGATTCCTCTTTCTGTAGCACGGAGCTACTATAGATTAGGTATAATAGGCTATAGACAAGGATACATTTTTTTTTCCTAAGAAAATAAAATAAGGCGGTTAGGATATATTTGTCTATTTGATTTTCCTGTTTCTTTTCCTGCTATATATTTGATTTGACATACGAGAACTAATGAACTGGAAATTGTTATCCATGACTAAAGCCTGTCATTTTATTCTGACCTTGTTAATTGGTTTAGTCATTTTCTTACATAATGACCATATGTGGTTGTTGAGTTATAAAACAAGGACTGTCCTCATACTTCTAACCTGTTTTCACATTAAATGATACTTACAGAATACCAGTGGAAGAAAGTGGTTGAAGAAGGTTCAGCAAGATTGGAACATCCTTCAAAATAACCTTCCTGGTAAGGGTTCAGTTTCTTATTTTGACGATCACTATCTGTCCCATATTAGAAACACTTGATTTTAACAGTAAATTTTAAGCAGATGGGATTTGTGTACGAGTGTATGAAGACCGAATGGATCTCTTGAGGGCAGTTATAGTTGGGGCTTATGGGACACCGTACCAAGATGGCCTCTTCTTTTTTGATTTTCACCTCCCTCCAGAGTACCCTGATGTTCCTCCGGTTAGAACTACTTTTTATTATTTATTAATCTTTGGTTCCGCTATCATTTCTTTTTTCTTTCTTTCTTTTTATTACAACATTTTTTGATGCAAAGAAAGGCATTTATTCCTCGTTCTCTGAATGGATTTGTGTGTTACAGACAGCATACTATCATTCTGGTGGCTGGCGGATAAATCCAAATCTATATGAAGAAGGCAAAGTGTGTCTTAGTCTTTTGAATACTTGGACTGGCAGAGGGAATGAAGTATGGGATTCAAAGTCTTCTAGCATCCTTCAAGTTCTTGTTTCACTCCAGGGGTTGGTGCTAAATTCTAAGCCATATTTTAATGAAGCTGGCTATGATAAGCAGGTCGGGACGGCTGAAGGAGAGAAAAATTCATTGTCCTACAATGAGAATACTTTCTTACTGAACTGCAAGACAATGATGTATCTTATGCGGAGGCCACCAAAGGTGATGTTTCCCTTATCTCTGTTTCATTTAATTTTGCCTGGTGATAGGGGTCCTATATTAGTTGGATATTACTCAATCTGTTGATGTAGTCTTTTTCATTCGAGTTGGGTGCATTACAAGGCATCATGAAAAGTATTAATTTTACTCGATGTTTTGTTTATATTTGCTAAATACTTGGCGAACACTCTTTATGTTTTATGTTGTGTGGTAATTTTACAAAGAAAGTCATATTTGTTGCTTTTATCTTTGACTCAATAATGTTTATTAATAGTACTGTTGGCATGTCTAGGACTTTGAAGAGCTCATCAATGACCATTTCCGGAGGCGTGGTTATTATATCTTGAAGGCCTGTGATGCATATATGAAAGGCTATTTGATTGGTTCTCTCACTAAAGATGCCTCTCTTAGTGATAAGAGCGATGTAAATTCAACCTCGGTTGGTTTCAAGTTGATGTTAGCAAAGATTGTGCCAAAGCTTTTCTCGGCCCTGAGTGCGGTTGGAGCTAATTGTCAAGAATTTAAGCATCTGCAACAATCGTAACACAGGCATGGAGATTCTATTTGCCAAGATCTCAGATCCATCAAGCCGAAAAGGTCAATCCGTTTTGATCAGTTGTTATTTTCTGAAGATTTCGGATACTTTGTCAATGTAGGGGGCTTTCCCGTTCTATTTGAATTCATTTTTTTAAACTCAATAGAAACTGAAAGCCTGTCCCATTTTAGGTTAGAATTCAGCTATCCCCGGGCGTATATACCTGGTCATAAGGCAGACTATCTCCTGTTTTAGGCATGGCGGCGTTTGTCGGGGCAAAGTTGCCGGCACTCCCTGTATTTTCATAAACGATGTTGCCATAACTGGTGGTAGCTTTTGGCAGTTGCAAAAGCGACCAAAGATTTGCATTCACTTTCCGTTTGGTCCTTGTTCAGAATTTTTATGGATTGAATTGATATTATATCAGATTAACTATGTGAATTGGCTTCTCACCATTCATTTCAAACCTTTGCCTCATTTGTTCTGGACTTCAGCTTTATGTTCTTACTCAACATTGTAAATTAATCAAGATTTGATTTGAAATCGAAGATTTTCCAACAATTTTTTCACTTTTTAAGAATGCTGATGCCTGATATCAGTTGGATTGAGCCATCTATATTCCAAGAACAACTTGTGTAGAGTTGCAACCACATCTTCTGGGAAGGCACCTTTCACAAAAGCAAGCGACCCTTTCTATTTGGTCTCTTAATGGGAATGTTGTTCTGGGTCAATGTGAGAGTTGTCTTGCGTCAATGTGAGAGTTGCTCTAAGCAAGGATGAGATGCGGGAGTGCTTGAACGGTTAGATTGAGATTGTTAAAATCAACCGTGCAACTCGGTCATCCAAAGCACCAGTATATTCCATACACCAATGCATTGTAGACATTTCATCTCATTGCCATGTAATTGTACTGTAAATTTAAATTAGATTGTTATTTGGGTGAAAGACTAATGGAATGTTATGTTGGTTTGATTTCTATAAAAACTCCTCTAAACCCTATCATTTTCGAACAAACATCCAACTCGTCATTCAACAATCTGTTAAAAACACCAGGATTATGTCCAAGCGAAATCATAAATTTCTGTAACAACAATCCTGTTCAAGCTAATCAGCATAACTTACATGATGAGATTTGCACAACACTTACATTATTAATAACCAAAAACCACAGTATACGATCAAAGATCCAAATCTGAATAGACAAGACAAAAATAACAATAAAAATAATAAAAATCTCCGCACTGATTTGCTACGGGTGCGATCACCACTCTTCTGCAATGCTTAAACTCAATCTACTTTCACTACTTTGTGCAAACTTTAGGATTCCATGTGATGATTTTGTCGGTAATTACTATAACTTCCTTGGTTATTAAACTTCCGTTGCTCCCCTGATATGCCACAAGAAGGATATGTGAGTTTCATGCAAAAGTTCCCCAGCAAGCAAGAAGATCCACATTGCTATTCTAGCTGAGGTTAGGCTTAGTATTTCACACTTTAAATCTATGGAAGGCTTATCCGAAGGCAAAAGCTTGCAGGAACGTTGAATCACTGGAACAAATGAGAATTCACTGCGGAAAATGCAGCTTCTTCACAATTTATACAGTACCATTGGAAGGTGGAATGTGCCCTAGAACTAAGTGCCTGAATTATGGATTCTATACAAATTTGAGTTAGAAGTTCAGGAATTTAAAGATGAAGATGAAACAATTGCAACAGATTCGAATTACTTAACAATAAGATGCTACACCAATTCGTCCTCTAATGGTTTAACGGTTTAACCGCTCTTGAACACCACGCAGTTCAATGTTAACAATTACAAGTCACTTATCTCATTTCGATCTACAAGAAGCTAAATTTCAATTAATCAGAAAGTATCATCACTATCGTAATCATTCACAGCTACTTAAAATCTACTATGCCATCTTAAACTTCAAAAAGCTCATCTAATATCCAATTTTTCTCAGCAACAAACTTGTACACCCAAATTATAGTTCAAGGCTTAGGCATTTTCAGAACCACACCACTATTCTATCAAGCTCTCGCCTTTTCAAAATACCGCCTTTTATCCATTCCAAATAAGGCACATCGAAATCAGTTGTTCAACTTCAATTCTCACCCAAATGCTCCCAGTCATACATACCATTGCTAAATCAAAAATTCAACATTCAATTGCCATTTTTATGTTCACTTTCATCTCAATAAACATCAAGAAAACCAAAACTAAATTAAAAAGGAAAGATATATAAAAAGCAAGGATAAACAAGTACCAGGCAAAGATGTTCATAGACCGCCGGTCTTGATGAGCCTTCTCCTGGCCAAAAACCTAGCCACTGGAGGAGTAAGGGCCAGAGTAATAGGAACCCGAATCGGGAACAGAGCCTTGTTGCAGAGCAAAGCTAATGCCAGAGCACCACCAGTCGAAGCCGCGAGCTCAGCCGTCCGACTCCTCTCCTTCTCCACAACCACAGCCGTCGATTGCCCATTTTCCGATATGGGTCCGTCCCGAAACTCCGACCCATCGGAGATTACAGGTGCGTTCTCTGGGTTTTCGTCTTTGGAGGACACGCTCCCCATGTGAAGCTTGTCCAGCAACGATTCGACGTCGACGTTGTTCTTGATGGCGACATAGAGGCCCGTGATCGAGGCAGCTGAGACTGAGAAATGGACGCCAAGTGCGACCTTGCCGTACTTCTTCAGGAGCTCTTTGAATCGACCGCCGGTGGCGACGGAGGCCATTGATGGACAAAATAAAGATGGGATTTTTTGGGGGGAAGTCGGTGAAGATTTTCTGAGAAGGAGGCACTAGGGTTTCTGGTAATCTGGGTTACTGGGTTTTCTTAACTTAATTTTGTTGTTTGGGACAAGAAAGATGGGATTACTTGGTGATGGGTTAAAGTCTCTCAGTCTGTTTAATGGTTATTGGAGCTGCCAAGTGGTTGGTTATGGGCCTCACTCTGCCTTTGTTGGGCCAATTGGTAATGTCCACAATCAAAACTTCATGCTTGATCCCTTTTTTTCTTCGGCCCTTAACTTATACTTAATAACCCATCTTTAGAAAATTTGGTTTTTATTCCTGGAGAGAGATATTCATCTAACCTAAATTACAAAAGGGAAAATTTGAATTTGGGTGTAAAGATGAGAGTGCATTGTTCCAGTCAATTTAGGTAAGCTTTTTTTTTTTTTTTTTTTTTATCTTTCAAATTATTTTTTTGGACTTACTTCACGTCATTTGAGTACAGTCACTTGTTACAGCTAAACGTACTTTTTAATGCTTAGAGCATGAGGTAGAAAAAAGCTTAGTCTCAACATCAGTGTCGAGGGGTCTCTGGAAACTGAAAGTTAAAAATTTAGAATCTCATGAAAGTAGGTTTCACTTTTGATTTAGTTTCTTTTTTAAAAAAAATGTGAAAATAAAAACTAAAAATTGAAAACAAAATAGTTATATTACTTGTTGGTTTCGGTTTTAAAAAACTAAAAAACAAAAATGTTATCAAATAACTCTAAAAGAGACTTTAGATTTCACATCAATGGATAGAATGTGAAATTCAGTGTTTTGGTGGCGACTCCCATACTTTTTGTGTGTGAAGCCCCGATGTCGGAAACACAGATCATTGTAATGTAATTTTAGACATGGACTAAGCTTGATGAATAATAATATATCAAAGATTAAGCAATTGTTGATAGTCATATAATGATATAGAGTTGATATAAAGAGAGCAATGCTTCTGTTAGTTTAAGATATGTAGAATCTGTCCTATGAGATTGTGCAAAAAACTTGTACCTTGTACCAATGTGAAAATTAACCAAAAAACAAAGTACTGAAAAATGCTTTTCCCATACGAAACAGTGGTGCTTTATGCTTCATTAGGAGGTTATTGCAAGTGGAAGGGACTAAAATGGCGGTTGTGGAGGTGTTGCTGGTGCTGATGGTCGTCCAAGCCAATGCAATTCTCAGCCGGTTTAGCTGTATCACTACGCCGTATTGATGGGTTCCTTGTTAGTTCCTTGTTAGCTCTAGCAACGAGTCCCTCACATCATCAGCTTCAACCATCTCACTATCCTTTTTCTGGCAACCAAAAGAATGAACGTCATCAGATTAATGCTTGCTTAAATTATATGGTACATGTTACAAGTCCCTGATTTTTCTCCCAATATATTTTCTCAACTCTCTCACACAGGTAAGGCGAAGGTGTACACGAGCATGCCTTATCTTACTCGAGGAAAATCTTGAACAATGGATCCATACAACATCACGCTCACAAAAATAACCCCTCACGTACTGATTATGTGACTAAGTAGTTGAGACGAGGGGTTGTGTACATTCGTTGTATACTGAAAAAATTGTGAGCAAGAGTTGGAAAAGAGTAAAGTTTCGTGCTAGAAAAGCAACTAACCTCTACAATGAAAACATTGGACACGAGACATCTGAAGCTAGTCATATTTGCATTAGTAACTTCGAGGCTCAGAGAACTCAAAGCCTCTATCAATCTCACAAATCCACCAGGCTTTTGCTCACATATAACTTTCACACAAATCCACCAAGCTTTTGCTCACATAATACTTTCACAAAGAATTGGTTTCCGTCCAATTGAGCCACTTCCACTTGGGGCTACAACATTTTCCATATCTTTGGTTAATACCTAAGAAATAAATTAATCCCGAATAGAAAGGGGTAGTCATTTCCTCACTCCCGTTTTCTCCTTTTGCTTTCCTCCCATTGTTTTTGTCCCTTGGTTCTACATTAATTTATTCAGACCAATGGCTAAAAAACGGGAGGAATGCAGGCGGAGAATAGTAAAGTGCGAAAATCACTTCCCATAAAGAAAAACTTCAAGAAGAAAAAAACCCAAAATATGTACCTCCATCTGTTCTGTCTTGTGATCATGGACAACATATGAATAATCTTGGCTTTGTTTCGAGATGCTGCAGTCTCCTGGTGTTCCAAAATGAAATCCATTTGAAGCTTTATGATCATCAGTTTTAGGCCTAATGAGATCAACTCCACTTTGGCTCTGAATCTCTGATTTGATATTGTTGTTAGCACCATCATCCTCTGCATGATCTTCAAGCTTATCCTGGAGCTGTTTAGCTTGCTTCTGCAGCTGTATCACATATTCAATGGCATCCCCAAGAATGGACACCCTGTCCAACTGTGAATTAAAAAGGAGTTGGCATTAGATAAAAGATAGCATTTTCAGTGAGCCAAATACTTTTATAGTTGAGTTGTATTCTAATTTCATCTAAACTGCGGGGAGGGAGATTCAAACTTGGTGTGGAAGAGAGAATGATACATTGCCCTAGCCAACTTGACTATGACCAGGTCTGCCTATGAGTCTATCACTTGAGGTTACTGAAGAGTTCTTTCTTTTCATATTGTTTGTAAGGCATGAATCGATCCAACACATGAGCGAAGTGAGACATGATACAAATCAAATGGGATTTCAAAAGAAAAGATGCAAGATGATGCAATGAAATCGGGTACCTTGAAAATAATAGGAACCAAAGACCTAAGAGCATAAAGTCTGTCACTAAGCTTCTTCCTTCTTTTTCTCTCAGTAATAAGGTTTTTGGATTGAGGCCCTTTCCTTGTCCTTCTTCTCTGATATTTTACATCATCTTCCTCATCAATCTGATCACTGCAATCTAACATCAAATCCTCATCTTGGCATTTCGCCTCATGTGTATTCGAGTCTTGCTTCCCGTTGCCTTCTTACAAATCCATGTTTGGTACTAATGCCACAATATATTGCTGCATATCTATATGTTGTTGCGTCTCACTCGTCATGGACCTCTGCATTGCTTCCATCTCTTGAAATCCATTTTCTACTGAAGAAATATCAATATTATTCTTGGTTAGGTTTCCTAAGTTATAATCAGTAAATTGTTGCAAAAGGTTCATTGGAGAATTGCTTGTTCTCTCCATGGATGCGTCATATGGCTGCAGATTTAAATTCTCTAAAGTTGTTTTGAATGAGAGATGGTCTAAAAATTGCTTCGAATTAATTTCACTCATTGTGCGAGTACCAGTTATGTTAGTCAGGGCTGCCTCCTCTAGTGAGATGCTGCATTGGGCTGTGACAAAATCAACAACATGCTAATCTTCAAATACCTGCAATCACATAAAACAAAACAATAAAAAAATTAGATAATACCGATTGATTCACCGCATCTATTTTTTTCGGGTAATGATGGCTGTACTTTCTTGCTCATGAAATGTGCACAAAATGCAGTTAGATATACAAATGAAAATTAAAGATACCGGAAACATTACTTGTTTTGTAACAAGAAGCTCGATTAGTCCTCCTGGTATTGGAATCAAAACCATGGTCCGAATAGTTTCCTACAAGTGTAATCACGAAAGTACGACCTCGATATTAAAAGGGCTTTTTCTTCTGGATATAAGAGAAAGGTAGCAGAGTGATACTTGCCTCTTAAACTCTAAAGTTCTTAAAAATGTGTTGTTATAGAAGTTTAACCAACTGGGTTGGTTTGACATCAAGGTCTCTGCATAAATCCTGTTACAAATTTGGAGTACATTTAAACAAGATTCAGTTTTATTAAAAGTCCAAATTGATAGTCTGACACCATAACCGCTTTAGGGAGAAAACTTCCTATATACAGAGAAAAAAAGGATGAACGAGAAAAAGGATGAGCAAATAAAAAAGTACGTACTTGGAGTCTAGGGGCATGGAAGAAGGCATTTTGGCAAGAAGATCACACGATATGATTCTTGGATGCTGTAACATGTTATCCCTACATGCAAGGACTTGAGGGAAAAGTTCTTGTCCAGCATCACTTTGGGTGATTTCAGTCCCAACACAGCAACAATCACTCTACTCAATAAACCTTAAAATAAACCCCAGAAAGTCACCAACACGCGCGCGCACACACATATACATATATATTGAGACATGAAGAAGAAATTGAAAGATTGATAATGTAGTTATAGTTTCTTAACCTTTGGTATTCACTTAGTTTCCAGAAAACACAACAGTCCTAGCCTTTCAAACCCACAAGGGATCTAAGCCTCTGGATAAGGTTTGGCATGATCATCATCATTGCCTGTAACGATGGAAAATACAAAAGCGAGGGGAAAACGCAGAGTAAACTGGTTTCAAATTCCAACTCAGAATCTTAGAGCTGAAGAAAGTTGGGTTCCACCGTAAAACCAACTGGTAATATGGAGAGTAGCTCAACCTCTTATAAGCCCATGCAAGGCCCCTCCTCTCATTAATGTGAGACTCATTCTCAAAACACCCCCTCACATGTGGCGAATTTACGAGCGGACAACACAGTGGGGTAACGTGGAGCACATGTGGCCGTTTGGCTTCAGACGTGGGACAACGTTGCTCTGATACCATGAAGAAAGTTAGGGTTCCACCATAAAACCAATTGGCAATATGGGGAGTAGCTCAACCTCTTATAAGTCCATGCAATAAGGTTCCTCCTCCCATCAATGTGGGACTCATTTTATCACCCTTTTTGGTCTGCAGCAATTAATTCCCCAAAAACAAAATTCTATTGTGTGAAGAAGATGCATACCTTTACTCGAGAGCTTCCCAGGTCACTCGAGCAGTTCTCTTGCTGGCCACAAAAGACAAGACTGATGCAATAAGAGAGCCATTGATCCAACTGATGATCATTTGATCCTGCTGCATCGAGGAGGTATAGGCAGGATTGACAGTTGCAACACTAGGCAGGTTATTAAGGGGACACACCAAAGTGCCATCAACATACCCCATTACATCTTGACCCTTAAGAATAGGAAGTATTTGGGCCAACCACAGTGGGCAGTTGGTCCTATCTAGCTTAATGTTTACCATGGTTGTCATGGAGGAAAAAGGATGGGTATGATTGTTTGGGGGGACGAAGATGGAAGATTGAGGATGAGCATTGTTGTTTTCAGCCATTAGAAGCGAGGGAAAAAAAAAACAAGGATTGTTGTCGTTAGACAGTAGGGCTCAATACCATGTAAAACTTGGAACACAAAGCTTTCACTTCAATTGCATACCCATTCAATCGTGGGATGCATGTATTTATAATCACTTTCAGATTACAATCATGGTTTGAAATAACCCTACTTACACGAAAGTTCAAAATTCAAAAAGTACAAACTGAAATCTACAAAGATTACACACAGCTTTAGTTACAAGAAATAATTCAAAATGAAGTCCTACAAATAAGGAGATAAGACTTCTAAGCACATCACAACTTCTCAAGAGACGTTGGTGGTAACCAACTGTTGACTTCGTCTAACAAGTGTACAGGTTCAGTTGGCAGCAATATTTAACTGCACCATCATCATATCCAAAACTTCAGCAAACTTAGAATAACAAAACAAGCATTCTAAAACCTATTATATATTTTTGGAGCTTTCAATAAAACCAAGATCAAAACACATTTTATATGGAGAGAACTTGGTAGGTGAACTGCAGTCCATTCATGAGAGAGAGAGAGAGAGAGAGAGAGAGAGAGAGCTCAATTATTCACTAAATAATCAGTTACTAATTGTTTGTATTTTCTATATTTGGATAATTAAGGAGGATGGCTGGGTAATGATGGGAAGAGCATAATGCATGAGCTAATATAGCGGGCAAAGTGGTAACTAACATTGCTAAAGTTTTTCATTCGTTTTGGTTTGGTATATGTATTTGCTCATGTTTCAACTACTCCCAAATGCTTTAAACTAAAAACGGAAATCATATATATGTGAGCATTTCATTCAAATAGTTTTGCGAAAGAAATGTGAGCTAGCTCTGTTTGTCCACAAAGTTACGAAATTGAGCCTAATTAAGGATATGAAGCCCTTCATGCACTCCTAGTGGCCAAATAATTCACAAAAACTATGAGCTATAAACTGGCGGTTTATAGTCGTTTTTGCAAAGTTTCATATAAACTTCTACAAAATCATCATAAAACTTATATCGTGTCATTTTTGCCGCAATATAAGTTTATAAAAAAAATTCATCCAGGATATTCCAGAAAATTTCTAGGTCTTGAAGGGCCTTGCTAGTAGTTTTAGTTTATTTTTCTCTTTTTCCAGCCTAAAGTTTCAATAAAAATAATTATTGGACTCAACTAAATGGAAGACCCCTTCTAAATGGCTCATAAAGTTTCCTTAATGTGCAAGCAAAAAATATTGTACAAACCTAACAATGTCGTTCTTCACAAAAATTATGAGCTACAACTTGCTGTTTTTAATCTATTTTGCTAAAAACTTTTTTGTGTCTTGTGGGACTCAGAAAATGATAAAATTGCAAAAGATCTTTCTAAATGTCAACAATCGCATTGTGCACAAAAAATGTAAGGTATAATTCACGCTTTTAGATTGATTTTCACAGTTCTTTAAAACTACACCAAAACCTAATTTTGTGATATTTTTTCTACGTCATAAGTTGGTTAAAATTTATCAGTATTCTAGCCCGCACCAGTGTTTCAATTATTAGTTATTTTTTCAACTTGAAAATCGAACAAAAAATACTTATGGAACTCAATAAATAGTACCATCTCTAACGGTGTAAAAACACCACATAGACATATAACGGTAATAAATGACATACCATTTACTCCAACCGAGATATCAAAGATGACATGAAAAAGAAGGCTAAGGCCATCTCCAACCGAAGGCTAGCCAGAGGGCTCGTTTTAGCCCTCTAACCCTCCAAGAAATTAATATTTTAATGAACAGTGCAGTGCCATATTCCTTACCATCTCCAATCGAGGGCCAACGGGTCATCGGGCTCGTTTTAACCCTGTCACAAAAAACCGTCTCCAACTGAGGGTCAAAGGGCTATAGTATGGAATGTGAAGAGTTGAAATAAAATGAGGTAAGATAATATGGAGTAGTGAAAAATAAGTGAGAAATAGTGTAGGAAAAAATTAGAAATTAAAAAAAATAATAAAAAAAAGTCCAAATAAAAAGGCTGTTGAGCATAAAAACAAAAAGTGGATTGGGACCATAAAAAAAAAACTAAGCCTAAACCCTAAAATGGGCTGGGCAATAAAAAAGAACAAAAAAACAAAAAAAAATTGAAATTGGGCTAGCCAGCGGGCTGGCTGAAAGTGGCCAGCCGGTTGATCATTTGGCCCTTCTAGATTTTGTGGGACCCATGAACCTTCTGCCCTAGCCCTTGGTTGAAGACGGTTTTTAGACCTTTTTTTGGCCTTCTGGCCATCTGAACCCTTTGGTTAGAGATGACCTAAGTTGATATGGACAAACAGATGTCAAATTTGAAGCTGTCTTCAAATTTGATTTTTGCTATTTCCAAAGGCATTACACTTGCCTTATCTTAAATACTAGCATATTTAAATATTATTTTATTATTTTTAAATCAACAACAACCCAACTTTTATTATTTTGTTTTGTTTTTTTTAAAAAAAAAAAAAACATAAATGAAGCAATAAAATTTGGCATACCGGGTATAAGGAAAATATTGACAATATGTCAAATTACTAAGTCAATCATCAAATTTAAATTTGATTCTTTGAATTTGACATCTCCTTTGGAGATGCTCTATGTGACATCCCACATCTCCCAGGGGAGTGATCCTTATATGTATATTCTCATCTCTACCTAGCACGAGGCCTTTTGGGAGCTCACTGGCTTTGGGTTCCACGAAGTTAAGCGAGTTTGGGTGAGAGTAGTACTAGGATGAGTGACCCATTGGGAAGTTGCTCGTGAGTTCCCAAAAACAAAACCGTGAGGAAATGGTAAGCCCAAAGCGGACAATATCATGCTACGGTGGTGGAGCGGGCCCGGGAAGTGATCTGCCCCGGACCGGGATGTGACAAATTGGTATCAAAGCCTAACCCTGGTCGCGTGTGTGCCGACGAGGACGTCGGGCCCCTAAGGGGGGTGGATTGTGGCATCCCACATCGCCCAGGGGAGTGATCCTTATATATATGCCCATCTCTACCTAGCACGAGGCCTTTTGGGAGCTCACTGGCTTCGGGTTCCATGGGAACTCCGAAGTTAAGCGAGAAGGGGGCTTGGGCAATCCTATGATGAGTGACCCAATGAGAAGTTGCTTGTGAGTTCCCAAAAACAAAACCGTGAGGGAATGGTAAGCCCAAAGCGGACAACATCATGCTACGGTGGTGAAGCGGGCCCGTGAAGTGATTCGCCCCGGGCCGGGATGTGACACTCTAAGTTTACTTCCAAATGGCTTATCAAAAATTTCTTCTACGCACGCAAAAAAATCTTACAAGAACTCACCAATTGCATTGTTCATAAAACTTGTTAAATTTCGAGTTTGAATTGTTTTTTTTTTTTTTGTGTGAATAAATAGTAAATTTACGAAGTTGTTTAGGTTTACATTTTACACTTATGAGACTCAGCAAATCAAATAAAATCATTAAAAAAAACTTAACCAAACATGCATATGAGCTTTAATCAATGATGAAATTGTTTCAACGGCTTATAACATTTTACTTCGCGTTAAAATATCATGTGAAAACTCAACAATTGCATTTCTTAAAAAACTTTTGAGCTATAACTCATGATTTTCAATCAGTTTTCGAAGTTCGACTAAAACTATTATATTCTTGTCGCACTAAGAATTCAGTAAAATAAGTTTATGAGACTAAATAAATAATATGACGCTTCAAAGTGGATTCTGATACTATAATTTACTACGCACATAAAGATCTTGCGAAAACTTAACAACCAATAAAAAGTCAAACAACAACAATATGAAGTAATAAAAATCACCATTATATATTTAAGACCATACTACGTCATTATTATTGTAGATCAAAGGGAAAGAAACCCAATGGGCCTAGTCCAATGTTACACATTAGTTAGTAGATTTTGACCATGATCAACTAGTTATATGCGGAGATGGTGTTGTTGGTAACTTGGTAATGATTATGCTGATGGTCATGATAAAAGTTAACAGTGGTTCCACAATGCTTAAGCCTTCATCTCAGGTCACCCCTTTTAATGGATTTTATTGACAGATTCCGAGTTATCTCCAGCGTAGAGTCCCTGAGTGATTTAGCTTGAACTATTTCACTGTCATTTTTCTGCATAAACATTATATTTTTATTAATAAAAATATAATAAGATGCTTTATTAATTTAATTTATATAATGTTAATTACCTGTACTTCAAAGACATTTGAGACAAGGTTTTTCAAGCTAGTCACATTTGCATAAGTTACTTCCAATCCTAAATTATCCAATGCCGCCATCAATCTCACAAACCCTCCTGGCTTGTGCTCACATACTAGTCACAGAAAATTTATTCCCATCTAACCGAGTTACTTCCAGTTGTGACCGCATTGAATTTCACAGTTTTTTTTAATTACCTAAGAGAGTGTTGGAGAGTTGACCTTTGTAATTAGCTTAGTTACCTGTTTGGGTCCTTGTAATCAGGATGTAATTAGGATAGATATTATTTGGTGTTTCTTTCCTTGTAAATCAATCTTGTATAATATATATTTCCCTCTTTGATGAGAAGAATAATATCAGAAAATTAAACCCCAAAATAAGCCCTAATTAGCATGGTATCAGAGCAGAGATCCTAGGATTTTTGCTCTGCCCGTTCCCTCAAGCAAACTCGTCCCTCCCATGGAGAACTTACCACCACTCCACGGTGGAAACAATTTCATCCTAACCGATCCTACCCTCATACTAAACACTACAACCCTAAACACTACTACCTTAACTGACCCTACCATGAATCCTCCTATTTCGAGTTCTTCCGACATGCCTCCGGAATCCTTAGGTAACTATGGTTATGCTTTTAATATGAATAATTGTGATACTCAGTCCGATTGGATTATTGACTCTGGTGCCACAAATCATATGACTTATGACCCCACCGATTTATCTTGTGATACTGTTCCACTTCGACGAAATATTACTAATGCTAATGGTGTCACCTCACCGGTAACTGGTGCTAGCACTGTACGCCTCACGCCTACCCTCTCTGTGCCGTATAGACTACTTGTACCTTCACTAAAGCATAAATTGATGTTTACTGGCTAAGCTACTGAGCAATTGAATTGTTGTGTACTATTGTATCCGAAGTTTTGTCTTATTCAGGATATTCTCACGAAGGAGATAATTGGTCGTGATACTAAGAGGGGAGATCTCTATTTTGTGGACGATTTTAGTACAGGAATGGTCAAGCTCACCCAAAGAGCCGTTGATCACAAACGGCGTTAGATATGGTTATGGCATCACCGTTTAGGTTACTCGTCTTTCAGTTATTTACAACATATGTTTCCGAATTTATTTGTTGGTTGTTCGGTTTCAGACTTTAAATGTGACACTTGCGTACTTGCCAAGAGTTACCGTGTTTCTTATCCGTTGAATTCTAATAAAAGTGATATTCCTTTTGGTCTTGTTCATTTGGATGTTTGGGGACCATTTCCGATTACTACTTCATCTAGTATTAGGTGGTTTGTAACGTTCATAGAAGATTGCACACGGATGACATGGTTGTGATGTGTTGCTGGCATTTAAGACATTCCACACCATGGTTCAGACACAGTTTTCTACTAAAATCCGGATTTTGCATTTTGATAATGGTGGTGAATATGTTAATAATGATTTTACACATTATTTAACTAATCACATAATCCTCCATGAGACTACTTGTCCTCAGACTCCTCAGAATGGGGTGGCTGAGCGCAAAAATCGCCATCTATTAGAAACAGCTCGATCTCTATTGATTGGGGCGAATGTTCCCCGCTCTTCTTGGGATGTTGCTCTTCAAATTGCCACTTACCTTATCAACCGCATGCCATCCAAAGTATTGAATTTTCTTACACCCTTGCAAGTTCTTGCTACATTCGTGCCTCTACCATCCGTTTTGATGCTCCCACCGTGAGTGTTTGGATGTGTTGTCTTTGTTCATCTACATAAAAATCAACGGACAAAACTTGACCCATGTGCTCTCCGTTGTGTTTTCATGGGGTATGGATTACATCATAAAAGGTACCATTGCTACCCTCCTTCATGTCAGATGTATACTACCATGGATGTTACTTTTTCTGAGTTTGAGATGTATTACTCTTCGGCTTCTTCCAACCCTCCTCTTCAAGGGGAGACACTGCATGACGAGCATGTTTGGACTATGGCTGCTACCATTGATCTTCTGCTGCCACTATTAGCAAAGCTCGTAATGGCCGCACTGCCAGCCCAGCCAACAGAAGCAGCATCGCTGCCCATAAAACTAGCGGCAGGCACGGCAGTGCCGTGCTCACCCACGGTAACAGTGCTGCCACTTGTCGATCTTGAGACTTTTACTGATACTATTCCCCCTCGTCTCAAAATATAGTACCACCAAATGACCATAGTCCAGAGAATATTCCTAAGGTAAGATCTACTATCCCTATTGATGTATCCGATGTTTCGAATTATCAGTTACCTTTTAGGCACAATTTGGGAAAGCCACCCAATCGATATTCACCGGAAACAACGAAAGGCTCTAAATATCCCATTGCCAACTATGTGTTATCACATAAATTATCAGAACCCGGCAAAACTTTTGTACAACAAATATCCAATGATAGCACACCAAGTTCATTGAAGGAGGCACTATTTGATGATCGATGGACCAAGGCAATAGAGGAAGAAATGGATGCACTTTAGAAAAATCAAACATGGGATTTAGTTCTGCTACCCCGAGGAAAGAAGAGAGTGGGATGTTGATGGGTGTACACCATCAAGTACAAAGCTAATGGGTCGATTGAATGATACAAAGCACGATTGGTGGTCAAGGGATACACTCAGACGTATAATGTTGATTATACATAAACATTTGCTCCAGTAGTAAAGATTAATACGGTAAAAGTGTTACTTTCGTTGGCGATTAACTTGGATTAGCCATTACAGCAATTTGATGTGAAAAATGCTTTCTTACATAGTAATCTTAAAGAAGAAGTGTATATGGATATTCCACCTGGTTATGCATCGGTTTCACAACCCGGACTGGTGTGTAAGTTGAACAAGGCATTGTATGGATTGAAACAATCACCTCGGCATGGTAGGTTCCGGACGGCTATGAGGAAGTAAGGGTTCAGGCAGAGCAATTCCGATCATACACTTTTCTTGAAATGTCGAATGGGTAAATTGACGGCCCTTATTATTTATGTGGATGATATGATTGTTACAGGTGATGATAAAGAGGAAATCTCAAGGCTAAAGGATTACTTAGCAACTGAGTTTGAGATGAAAGATCTTGGTGGATTGAAATATTTCTTAGGTATAGAAGTAGCTCAATCTAAACAAGGTATATTTCTATTTCAAAGAAAATATGTTCTTGACATGTTAGCTGAAACCAGAATGCTTGATTGTAAACTGGTTCTATAGTCCAAAATCACCATCTTGCCGTGCACCCTGATCAAGTTCCCACTAACCGAGATTGTTATCAAAGGTTAGTTGGGAGGTTAATTTATTTATCTCATACCATGCCTGATATTGCATATGCAGTAAGTGTTGTTAGTCAATTTATGCATTCCCCGAGTGATACGCATATGGGTGCGGTTGAACGCATTCTACAATACCTAAAATCCTCCCCGGGTAGAAGCATCATGTTTTCCAAGAATGGTCATTGCCGGATAGAAGGTTATACCGATGCAGATTGGGCAATGAATATTACCGATCGACAGTCCACATCGGGTTACTTTACATTTGTGGGGGGAAATTTAGTGACTTGGCTGAGTAAGAAACAGAAAGTGGTTGCTTTATCAAGTGCAGAGGTGGAATACAGGGGTATGGCAAAGGGAGTATGTGAATTATTATGGCTTCGGAGGTTACTCGCAGAACTCGGGTGTCCTTCAATGTCGGCTTCAAATTTATTTTGTGATAATAAAGCAGCGATTGATATCTCACATAACCCAATCCAGCATGATCGCACAAAACATGTGGAAGTTGACAGACACTTCATTAAGGAGAAGTTGGATGGGAATATTATTCAATTCTCATTCGTAAAGTCAAAGGATCAATTAGCGGACATCTTAACTAAAGTTGTTGCCAGTCAAGCATTTTACAACTCTCTCGTCAAGTTAGGCATGAACGACATTTATGCACCAACTTGAGGGGGAGTGTTGGAGAGTTGACCTTTGTAATTAGCTTAGTTACCTGTTTGGGTCCTTGTAATCAGGATGTAATTAGGATAGATATTATTTGGTGTTTCTTTCCTTGTAAATCAATCTTGTACAATATATATTTCCCTCCTTGGTGAGAAGAATAATATCATAAAAATAAACCCCAAAATAAGCCCTAATTAGCAGAGAGCACTCCCAATATACATCCAAATTTAAAAGAACATAAGATTTAATTAAGTGTGTACCTCCATCCTTTCATTTACTGGTTTGTTTGCAATGAAAGTTTTAGCTTGACTCAAAACTTCCATAAATTCGATCATGGTTTATAATTATAGCTTCCATACTTGTTTATTTGTGATGGTCACGATTATGACAATTGTAATGACAATAATGATATGGTTAATGGCGGTTATGATTGTGGCTGTGGTGGTGATGATAAGGTTAGTGGTTGTAATGGCAGGTGGTGGCAGCCACTTTATTCTCTAAAGAAAACATGTGTGTAGGAAGATAAATAATGTCATTTTTAAAATTTAATGAGAGTATTATAGGAATTAAAAATATCCATTTTCTACTAAATTGTGGGCTCTGCGTGTGTCTTGCGAAGTTCTAAATCACAAAATATTTTCGCGTTATTTTCGAGAAGTTCTAACTTATTTTTTCTATATGTTCGAACTCCGCCTCCACCAATAGAAGAAAAATCAACAACATGAAGCATTTAAAATCACCATTATAATTAAGTTCGTACTACATGAAGTGAAAGAAACCGAATACGCACGTCTAATTAATTGATACATGAATTGAGTAGATAATGATCAACTAATTATAAAGATGTTGTAAGTGGTACCAAGAAGTATGGTAATTGTAGAGGTGGTGCATGTTATTGCCTTATTGATAATGATCTTGATAGAAGACCATGATCATCACCTTAGAAATGTTGGGAACCAAAGAGCGATTTTCGTTAAGTTTCTTCCTTCTCTTCCTCTCAGCCACAAGGTTTTTGGATTGAGGCCTTTTTCCTGTTCTCCTCCTATAATTTGTGCCACCGTCGTCATCAAATTGATCAGTACAATCTGAAGCTGAATGATTTGCAGTTCTTCCACCCTTGTGTTTAATTGAGTCTTGATCATCAACAACTTGCTGCTCCAAACTCGAATATTATTATGCAATTTGTGTGCATCACTATCAGCTTGAAGCCTCACCTCACCCAAAGACTCATGTGAACCTAGATCAAAATTATAGACAATATCATTGTTACTATTTTGGAGGAAATTCATTGGGAAAGTGCTGCATAGGTGGATTCGGTCAACTGAGATATCGCTTGGCAAATTCGAAATGTGATCCAATGCCATTGCGGGAAAAACAGGTTGTTGCTGGAACCTATGAATGTTGTTGAGATGATCATTTCCTTCATTTTCATCTACTAGAAATGCGTGTGTCTTATGTCACTGCTCATGTTGTTTATATCAACAGTGAAGCTTGTTTTTGTGCTTGCATTGAGCAGGATGTCTTGCTCATGTGAAATGTTGCATTGGACAGTGATAAAATCAATCACTTGTTGGTCTTCAGAGACCTGTGAAAGTGGGGAAAAAAAAAAAAAAAAAAGGGAAAAAAGAAAAGAAGAAGAAAGCGTATTAATGAACACTTATAAATTGTAATGTGTGAATTTGATAGTTGCTGGCAAAAACTATTGTGACACTTACATACCCCATCTCTTACAAAACTTATGTAGGACACAATGTTTCATGTGATTGGTTCATATCATGTACATGAGAAATTCTAGCATGCAAACGTTTGCATACAAAACCCTTGTATGTGGATCTAACTCAGACTCACATTTTGTGTGAGAGGTGACACATATGGGCACGCATATGCAAGAATTTCTCCACGTAAAAGTCTAAAATAACAAATTAAAAGGAAGGTTTAGAAGTGAAGCATCATACATATCATACATCTTTGGAGGCAAACAGCTCAATCAACCCTCCACTACTTGGAACCAAAACCCTAGTCTCATCTCTTTCCTGCAAAATATAAGTGATGAGGATGATAGAGTTACATAGGCAACAATTATTGGCACTTCAAAAATTTAATTGTGAACTTCTCATTAGACTATTTTTCTTACTAAATATAGAAATTTTGGAGTGCACTATTAGATTTTTGGAATATCAATAACAATTCTCCACATATGTGCTCGATAAGGAGGATATTTTTTTTTCTTATAAATATCTAAAAGAATTGGACGACGACTATATCATAGCCTCTTCTGGCCCCGAAAGGGTGGATAACTATAACCTACCACTTGTTGTTCCTCTATTTTTTAAAAGAAAAAAAAATCTATATTAGTAGAGTTTAACCAAATGAGCTGTTTGAAATTAATGCCTGTGCACAAATCCTTGCAAACACAACTTAGTACTAATTATAATTGATTAAATGATTAAAAAATACGAAAATTAAGGCTAATTAATATTTATAGTTACCCAGAGTCTAAGAGCATCTCCAATAGAAATCCTTATTTAGGGACTCCTGCCATCACCTTTGAGTACTCATTTAAGGACTTAAAGGAAATCTTTGTGTCTCTAAAGGAATATTGCTTCCAATGGGAGAGTCCTTATAGCAAAATCCCTAAATTTGATGTTTTTACAATTTTATGTGATAATTTGATCAGGTGCATATTTTTTGTTTGTGTTAATATTACGTTCTCGTAAAATATTTTTGTGAACATTTTAACCAAAAAAAATTCAAATTCTAACACTAATTTTTTCCTTCATAAAAACGTAACTAGAATAAGTGAATTGAGTACGAGTGAACTGAGTATAGGAGATGAAGTTGTGGTAAGTTTTGGTTAGATAATTTGGTATTTATAGGAATGATGAGAGAACAAAATGAAAGAGTAATCCAAATTGAAAATATTAATTTTATTTTTCCTTTTTAAAAAGGGGGACAACTGGTGGCAAGCCACAGTTATCCATCCCTTTCAAGGGCCGGGAAGACTCACAGAGGCATTTCAGCCTCCCCCTAGCCACAATATGGCTTCCACACTAGCAGCGGGTTTCGAACCCAAGACCTCCAGTTTTTAATTTGAAGGAAGCCTCACACTCCATCATTTACTACTGGGTCATCAGGTCGTGGTTAAAATATTAATATTTCAACGGATGCATTATGAAAAGAGAAAACAAAAGAATTTGAAAACCAACATGAGAGAGTAATGTAAATTCAAACGGTTATTTAATTAGAGGCATTGATTTTTCAATGGTAAAAAAAAATTGAAAAGCAAGAATCAATATGAACCCTCCATTTTAAACGGTTGAAAAGAAAAAAAAAAAAAAGACAAGGTCATGTGACTAAGACCCACGTCTGCTTTTCCACTTAAATTGTCTTATTGGGTCCACTATTTCAGTCCCTATAGTGTCCTTATACTGTGGGTACATACACCAATTATCTAGCGAGTCCCTATACTTTAGGGACTCACTTTCCGATTCATTGGAAATTCATTATATCCCTATATTTGTTTTATACTCATTTTATACGGTAGCTGTCGTTATATAGGAATTCCACTAGAAATGCTCTAAGGGCAGGGAAGAAGGAAGCTGGGCAAGAAGATCACAAGAATTGGTTCTTAAGTGCTGCATTATATCCCTGCATGGAACAACATAAACTGGAAAAAGAAGCTCTTGTCCTCCATTTGTCTGAGTGTTTCCATTAGTTCCAGAACAACAACAATCCATCCACTCAATGAACCTAAATTAAAATATAAAAAAAATCTGTAAATTTGTCACACAAAGAAGAGATAGAGAGATTAATATGAACTTAATTACAATTAGCAACAGATAATTAAAGGGGTTTTTAACATAAGTCCTCAAAAAAGATTGAAATTTAAAAACAAAAATTGGTGTTAAAATACATATTGATTTTGATTCTCTGAAGTGTACTTTAATTAAAATTAAAATTCTATTTTTTTTTTAATATCTACACATTAAAATGTTGATTTTATTAATATGCACATTTTAGTTCTTTTAATTATAAAGAAATCTAAATGAGAAAACATAAAAAGAAATTAATGACATAGAAATATGTAAATACATAAGTGTACAAAAATGAATGTATCGAAATATATTAAATTGACTTCTTTATACCGAAACGTTTGTACTTTAATATATTGTAATGAGCATAAATGCATGTACGGAAATGTATGACACATCCCGACCCGGAATGTCCACTAGGACCCCAAATCGAGCTGTGTTGGCCGACACCTGGAAGGTGACGAAGCCATAAAGTGTGATAGTGTATAAAATGAGGATAAATTTGAAGCTAACAGTGTCTAAATACCAAAGTGCGCTACGAGTGGGAACGAACCCATTTCACACGCGATGTCAGAGCATAAGTAAAGTACAGTAATGTGGGTAAGAATCATACCCTTAAAAGTAGCCACCAATACTAAGATTAGCCACATATTCTCGTCGATACGAACTCAGCAGTTAAAACCTAAAAGGGGGTATAAAACAAAAAGTGTGAGTAAACAGTAAAACCAAGCTTCCCAAAACTATTACCTTTCTATCAGTAATAACCTCTCACTGTAATTCCCTTATCGTTTTCTATAGGACAGTACAACACACATATATATATCCAACTATGCTAAAAAATGGTCAAAACCACAAGTATGCCATGTCCATAGACTCTACAATGCATTAATAAGTAGGCCAAATGAACTTAATCAATATAAAATGATACATCAGCCAGAATCACCTAATGTGACCCGTACGATTGTACTCATGTCTCATCAATCAATACTAACATATAAGTCGGGAGTCATCTCTAGTGACCTGTACGACTTATCCATATCTCATCAAGTATCCTTGCACACGAGTCAAAACCACCTCTAGTGGTCTGTACGACAGGACTGGGTGTAAATAAGTACGCTCAAGTGCTACGATCACGTGAAAACTGGGCGAATAATCGCCGGTCACCTACAAGTCGAAACCATTTATAGTGGTCTATACGACAGGCCTGTGCACCTACCTTGAGTCCAAGGTGAGCATAAGGTGCAGGAGGTGAACATCACGTGAATGACTGTGCCCTGGTCACAGGCGGGAGCACTAACACCGGGGTGCAGTTATCCATATCTCATCAATCAATATTAGCATACAAGTCGGGAGTCACCTATAGTGACTTGAACGACTTAATTTATAGCTCATCAAACATCCCTGCACACGAGTCGAAATCACCTCTAGTGGTCTGTACGACAGGACTGGGTGTAAATAAGTACGCTCAAGTGCTACGATCACGTGAAGACTGGGCGAATAATCGCGGGTCACCTACGAGTTGGAACCACCTATAGTGGTCTGTACAACAAGCCTGTGCACCTACCTTGAGTCCAAGATGAGCGTAAGGTGCGAGAGGTGAACATCACGTGAAGGACTGTGCCCTGGCCATCATCTTAGTTGTGCAAATGTGGTGGCAGATGCACTTAGTAGGAAATCACACGGTCGACTTAATGCTTTATATGCTTGCCATAACCCTCTCCTTATAGAATTGAGATCTACTAGAGTTGATTTCGAGGTGATGGATCGAGAAGAAGCCTTACTTGCCAATTTCCAAGTCAGACCAATTTTAATTGATCATGTGCTAGAGGCTCAAGCAGAGGATGAGGAATCCCAGGAATTAACAGAGGTAGTGTCACGAGGGAAGAAGAAAGATCTCAGAATTCAGGAATCTGATGGCATGCTTATACAGGGAAGTCGAATATACATGTCGAATATTACAGAATTAAAGAAAGATATTCTCGATGAAGCACATATATCGGCTTATGCGATGGATGCTAGGAGTACCAAGATATATCACACCATTGGACTTTTCTACTATTGGTCGGGCATGAAAAGAGAGATCGTTGAATATGTGAGTAGGTGTGCAATTTGCTAGCAACTTAAAGTTGAAAGAAAAAAACCTTTTGGATTGATACAACCACTTCCTGTTCCCCAATGGAAATGGGAAAATATCACTATGGATTTCATGTACAAACTTCCTATACGCGAAATGGATATGATGGCACTTGGGTGATAGTGGATCGGCTTACTAAGTAGCACATTTTATATATGTTCGAGAAAACTATTCCTTAAGCCGATTAGCTGAGTTATTTATAGCAGGGATCGTTAAATACCACGGGGTTCCGGTTAGTATCATTTCTGATTGGGATCCTAGTTTCACTTCTAAGTTTTGGGTGGCATTCATGAAGCTCTTGGTTCAAGATTACTTTATAGTACATCGTATTATTTGCACACAAACGGGCAATCCGAGAGAACCATCCAGACATTATAAGATATGTTAAGATCTTCAATGCTATAATTCGACGACGCTTGGCTTAAGCGTTTAGATTTGATGGAGTTTGCCTATAATAATAGCTATCATTCTAGCATTGGGTTGTCACCTTTTGAGGCATTATACGGTAAATCTTGTCGTACTCCTCTTTGTTGATCAGAAGTTAGTGAGCGGGCCTTAGTAGGCCTAGAGATTGTGGATGAGACTACCCAGAATATTCAGGTAATTAAAGTTAACATGAAAGAGGCCCAGGATCGACAAAAGAGTCTAGATGACAGACATGCTACTGATAGGGTGTATAATGTGGGAGATTGGGTATTTTTTAAATTATCTCCATGGAAAGGTGTACTGCGGTTTGGTAAAAAGGGTAAGTTGAGTCCTCGCTACATTGGACCTTACCAGATCACCGAGCGAGTCGACGAAGTTGTTTATAGACTTGAGTTGCCTCCAGAACTGGCGAAAGTACACGATGTTTTTCATGTTTCTATGCTTTGCCATTATGTTTCTGATCCGTCACACGTATTACCGCCTCAGCCATTAGAAATTAATCCAGATTTGACTTATGACGAGGAGCCAGTGACGATTTTGGATTGGAAGGATAAAGTTCTAAGGAACAAAACTGCTCGCTTGGTGAAAGTTTTATGGAGAAACCATTCAGTGGATGAGGCTATTTGGGAAACAAATGATTGTATGCGAGATATGTATCCGCGCTTATTTTATGGATATTAGTGGTTTATTATGTATTGTACAAAAAATTTCGGGGACGAAATTTTTTTTAAAGGGGTAGGTTATGATGACCCGTCTCGAATTAAAACATATTTTATCTTCGAAAACGTGGAAATGATAATTTTGCCCTTGAAACGATGTATGGTGGATGTATAAGCGGGCTAAGGAAATGGACCAATTAGTTCACCTCCTACTTTCTTGGGTCCAATTAAAATTGTAGGGTTGTTTTTGGACCAAATGGTTAGCCTAAACTTGCAGCCCAATAGGATTTGAGGCAATTTAAAATTGCCCAATTCCATGAGCCACACACACACACAGATAGCCCTTCTTCCCGTTTCTCTCTTCTTTTCTCGAACTCTCTTCACGTCCGTACGACCAAACCCTCTAACCTTTAAACATCGTCACACACTCACAGATCGAGTGTAAGGATAACACTATCGTGCTTCCCTAGACTTCACAAGTCGAGTCGTACCCTTGGTTGGAGGAGAGGATTTACGAACTTGAGATACTCGAGCTTCGATGAGGAGTGTGAAATTCTCCGACACAATCGCGAAGGTTTTAGTTAGTTTTGAGACCTAAGAAGGTATTTTTCTAACTTCTCTAGTACGTGGGAACAATTTTAAAGTAGTTTTGACGTGGAAATACTCGGGTTTATTGAGATGCAGGTTTAGACGGACGGTCGAAAGATTTTTCCGACCATATTCCGTTGATTTTAGAACCTTTGAAAGGTAAGATCGTGTTCTTCTAGTTCAAGGCTTCAATTTGATATAAATTGAAACGATAGAGATATTGAGATTCAAAGTTTTTCCAGAAACCAGCGAGTGCAACGACCACCGGCGAAGGATTCCGACGAATCACCAGAGAAGACAGAGTATATTCCGTCAACTTTAATAGAATATTCTTAACGACGTCAGGTATATTTAACGGAATATCCTATTATTTAATGGAATATTCCTTAACGGCGTTAGGGTTACCATCAGCGTGCCAGGCATGTGCTTACGCATGGCCGGCTCGTGTGATCGCGTGGGACGTTGGAAAATTTTTCTAAAAATATAGGGATGCTCGTGGGGTTGAGTAGGCCATAATGGTGTATTCAAATACCTCAATTGAGCAACGTATGAGAAATTATTACACAGTTTTGGTTATGTACTTAAAATTGACGTTAAAATAGTGGTTTCACATATAGGTGAGCGCAGCCAGGCGAGACTTAGGGGTTACGACCCAACTACATACCAATGAGTGGGCTTTTGATTTTCTATATATATACGTATATATACTTTACATTTTCCCAGAAATAGTTTTAAATGGTCTTTACGCTTAAAATACCATGTCATAATTGCTTTATATTTTAGCATATGAATTTAGTATAGCTTTGGATAATGTTGCATGACGCTATGGACGCTCAGGTAAGCTTCAAGTGAGTATATTGATGGTAGCGATGGTAATGTGTATGATTATGATGAGTTGCATTTGGTGATTAATATCCTACACCCCGGTGTTAGTGCTCCGCCTGAGGCCAGGGCCTAGCCTTCACGTGATTGTTCACCTCCTACACCACACTCACCTTGAATCCAAGGCAAATGCCAGCTTGTCGTACAGACTACATTAGGTAGTTCTGATTCGTAGATGACTTGCGATACTTCACATAGTCTTCACGTGATCGTAGCACTTGAGCATATTCATTTACACCTACCTTGTCGTACAGACCACATTTGGTGGTTCCGACTTGTGTGCAGTACTTGACTGATGAGTTATGAACTTAGCTGTACAGGTCACGTTAAGTGACTCCGGCTGATATATTTATTTTATATTGATTCATTCCACGTGGCTTACTTATTTATGGTTGAGATGATTGACATGGCATATATCTGATTCTTGTTACTTTCGAGCAAGGTTATTATATATGTATATGGTACTATTTCTGGGAATTATACGAGTTTTACAGTGAGGGGTTATTATATTTTTGGAAAGAGAAATGGTTTTAAAAAATTTTGTTTTTGCCCACTCACACTTTCTGTTTTGCGTCCCTCTAGGTTCTAGATAGAAGTTCGTGTTGGTGGCTCACGAGGACTCCACAGCGGTTCTGACAGGCATCCACCAATGTAGGGTTTCTTTTATGATCTGTATAATTAGTAATTAGACTTTTGGACTGCATTTTGATACCTACGCTCTGGTTATGTGTGTGTATTTACACTCTAAGCACTTTCACTCGCACTGATATGCTAGTCTAGTGTAAATTAGCTAGATGGCTTTTATTTATCCATATTTTTCTATCACTATCACTTCCACACTGTGCACATGGCTTCGTCACCCTCATGTGATGACCAGCATGCCTCGACTTAGGTTGGGGTGTGTCATACATTTACTTCTATTTTTTTTTTCAATTTCAAACATCCGTTAGAAAATTTGTTAAATTAACCGTTGAGTGATGACTTGGCATATATAAGATCTACATTTGTGCTGATGTGGCTGCTAACCTTGTACCAAGTAAATAAAAATAATAATAATAAAAGAATTAGTTAATAAAAAAAACTCAAATTTTTTAATAATTAAAAACTTTAAAAGTGAAAAAGAGGATCTGGGGTGAAGGATGTTTTCTTCGTCCCCAATAACCCAGTATTGCTTAATTCACACTCCTAGACCTCCTATACGTCTGTTTACTACACTTCCAATTACCACCACCACAACCCGAGATCTCACAACTCGCGTTGCAACTTGGTCAATTACGTCACTCCGAGTTTGACCTGGACATGACTCAGCAAATTGAGAGGCTGATTTGGCGACGGGGCACCACCCATTTCAGCCTCAACGCCTCGATTTCGTCCGATAAGGTGGATATGGACAACCCCCGTGCCTCGAAGTTCTCGCGCTGAAGCTCTGTGCGGTTCGCAACAGACTCACCAAAAACGGTCATTAAGTAATTTTATCCATCTCCGCTATCGAAGGTTAAGATCTTTCTGGGTGAATAGGTACTGGAGGCTTTTATGATCTGTGAAAATCTTGCACTTTTCTCCATATAAGTAATGTCTCCAAATCTTCAGGGCGAAAATGATGGCTGCTAGCTCAAGATCATGGGTAGGGTAATTCATCTTGTGTGGCTTCAACTGTCGCGAGGCATATGCAATCACCCTACCACACTGCATTAATACGCAGCCTAAGCCATTTAAAGAAGCATCACTGTAAATCTCAAAATTACCATTGTCGTCTGGAAGCGCCAAAACAGGTGCGTAAGTGAGATAATATTTTAGCTGCTGGAAACTCTGCTCACAATTATCATCCCACTCGAATTTAACATCTTTTCTAGTCAACCTCGTCAGTGGTAACGCTATAGCTGAAAAATCTTTAACAAACCACCTGTAATAACCTGCTAGGCTGAGGAAACCCTGTACCTCGATGACGGTTCAGGGTTGCTCCTAATTTTCAATGGCAGCTACCTTCTGGAGGTCTATCTTAATACCCTGGGCTGATATTACATGCCCCAAGAATGCCACTTGATTTAACCAAAACTGGAATTTGCTAAACTTAGCACATAATTGGTGTTCCCTCAATTTCTTCAAAACCAAAGTGAAAAGTCAAGTATGCTCTGCTTTAGACTTAGAATACACCAAAATATCATCAATGAAAATGATAACAAACATGTTGAGATATGGCTTAAATACTCGATTCATTAGGTCCATAAAAGCTGCAGGTGCATTAGCTAACCCAAATGACATCACAAGAAACTCCCGAGCCCTAAATGTCGTCTTAGGAACATCTTCACTTTTGATCTTTATTTGATAGTACCCGGATCTCAAATTAATCTTGGAGAACACGCTGGCCCCTCGAAGTTGATCAAATAAATCATCTATACGCGGCAACAGATAACGGTTTTTAATCATTACCCGATTCAGCTGTCGATAATCTATACATAACCTCAAAGTTCCATATTTCTTCCGTACAAATAAAATTGGAGCTCCCTAAGGTGAAGTACTAGGCTGAATTAAACCCTTATCAACCAATTCCTGCAACTGACTTTTCAATTCCCTCAACTTTGCAGGAGCCATTTGATAGAGAGTTAAAGAAATAGGATATGTACCTGGAAGTAAATCAATGGTGAACTCCACTTCTCTATCTGGTGGTAATCCAGGTAAATCGTCAGGAAATACGTCAGGGAAATGCCTAACTACTCGAACATCTTCCACACGAATAGGAGTATCATCATTCAATACCACATGTGCCAAATACCCCTGACAACCTTTCCTCAATAACCTTTTTGCTCTCGCGGCAGAGATAATGACGTACCTCAGTCCACTATGCTCGCTCACAAATGTAACCACAGGAAAGCCCGGTTGATGAAAAGTGACTATCTTCTCATAACAATCAAGCTTGGCACGATTGTAGTGTAACCAATCCATGCCCAGAATAACATCAAAATCAACTATATCTAATGGAACCAAATTAGCTGGCATAGCGATGTCCTCCACCAAAACAGGACATCCCTGATATACCCAACTAACATAACACGTCTCACCTCTAGGCATCGAAAACTCTAACTCATACCCAAAAGGCGTAGGGTAAGATTGCGTCATCTGAACAAACATATGAGAAATAACAAAGTGTGTAGCCCCATAATCAATTAATATTCTAGCAAAATGGCCAAGGATATTTAACATACCCATAATCAGATCGGGGTTATTTTGAGCATCATGTAAGGTGATATGGTGAACACGGCCTTGTTGCTGTTGTCGTCCTCCACAATCTCTGTTAGCTTGATTTCCATGTCCCTGTGCACCTCATCCCTGACCAGGCAAGTTAGGCTGCCTCGATAATCCTGCATTGCTAGAAGCAACTTCAATATTCTGAGACTGTCATCCGGGATACCATTGTGGTCCACCAGCTGAATACAAAGGATATAGAGTATAACCTCATGGGTACTAGGGATAACCTCCCTGATGATACGAGTCATGTAGATACTGATGTTGTTCTCCAGAATATAGAGCTATATCACCCTGATAGTGATATGCTCCACCATAACCCGTTTGGGTATAACCATTAGACCCTGGAATCTGTTGGATAGGAACTAGTGGTGGCAAGGCAGATGGTTAGGATTTCTGCTGGTTTTGTGGGCACTGGATAGCCCGATGTCCCATCTGGCCACAAGTAAAACATCTTCTGTTACCTTGCCTACACTCCCCAAAATGTCGATTGTTACATCTACGGCAAATGGACCACTAGAACCACTAGAACCTCTACGTCCTTGAAAGCGAGAACCGCATGTACGATCGCCCTTTTGCGGCGTGATGGAACTCAAACCTCCACTATAAGAACTTGAACTAGTACCACTTCTCTTAAAACACTGTGTCTTGCGAGGTCCTTGTGATGACTACCCTTTATCTTTATTATCATTTTTCTTCTGGCTGATATTTTTTCTTCTTCTCCTTCACTATCATTAAGCATGTTTTCAGAATCCTCAATTCGCAATAGAATCTCATAAAACTCCTGATAGGTGGTGAAGGGAGTCGTGGTCGCCATAGAACGCCATTTCTTCCTAGTACCTAATTTAAATCGTCGTTGCATCTCAACAGGATTCTCAGCAATCTCTAGACAATACCAAGACAAATCAGTGAACTTTCTATAGTACTCATTAGCTGACATTTTCCCTTGCTTTAGATGCGTAAATTCTTGCTTCTTACGATCTATATACTCTGGAGGTACAAATCTCTTCTGGGATAATTGCTTAAAAATCTCCCAGTCTGCAGCTTCCTCTGGTGTCAACTGAAAAGATTATTGCCTCCACCAGGATGCAGGCTCCTCACCTAAAAACCAAGTGGTCGTCTCTACCCATATATCCTCAGGGAAGTTCCCCTACATCTGCATCACTCGATAAGATTTATCAACATGATTAAGCCAACGCTCAGCTCCCTCAGGCCCTTCAGTACCAACAAAATTATTCAACTTTAAATTATATACTGTCTCCAAAGGAGTCTGCTGGGTATGACGAAAGGAGGACTGAATGGCATTAGCAATAGCTTCCTCAAGTTGAGTAATATCGGGGAAGTTAGACTCAAATAAAGTGCAGGGCTCTCTACGAGGCGGTATAGTTCTGACATAAGACATCAAAATAATTAGAATACTCACAAAATATGCAGGACTGCCAAACCTTAGCTCTGATACCAAATTGACACACCCTAACCCAAATCGAGGCATGCTGGTCGTCACGTGAGGGTGAAGAAGCCATGTGCGCAGTGTCGAAGTGATAGTGATAGAAAAATATGGATAAATAAAAGCCAACTAGCTAATTTACACTAGACTAGCATATCAGTGCGAGTGAAAGTGCTTAGAGTGTAAATACACAGACATAACCAGAGCGTAGGTATCAGAATGCAGTCCAAAAGTCTAATTACTAATTATATAGATCATAAAAGAAACCCTACATTGGTGGATGTCTGTTAGAACCGCCGTGGAGTCCTCATAAGCCACCAACACGAACTTCTATCTAACCTAGAGGGGCTTAAAACAGAAAGTGTTAGTGGGCAAAAACAAAACTTTTAAAAACCATTTCTCTTTCCAAAAATATAATAACCCCTCACCATAAAAATCGTATAATTCCTAGAAATAGTACCATATACGTATATAATAACCCTGCTTGAAAGTAACAAGAATCAGATATATGCCATGTCAATCATCTCAACCATAAATAAGTAATCCAGTTGGAATGAATCAATATAAAATAAATATATCAGCCGGAGTCACCTAACGTGACCTATATGGCTGAGTCCATAACTCATCAGTCAAGTCCTGCACACGAGTTGGAACCACCAAATGTGGTCTGTACGACAGGCTAGGTGTAAATGAATACACTCAAGTGCTACGATCACATGAAGGTTGTGCGAAGTATCTCAAGTCACCTATGAATTGGAACCACCTAATGTGGTATGTACGACAGGCTGGCACCTGCCTTGGATCCAAGGTGAGTATGTGGTGCGGAAGGTGAACGATCACGTGAAGACTAGGCCCTGGCCTTGGGCGAAGCACTAACACCGGGGTGCAGGATATTAATCACCAAATGCAACTCATCATAATCATACACATTACCATCGCTACCATTAATATACTCACCTGAAGCTTACCTGAGCGTCCACAGTGTCTTGCAACATTATGCAAAGCTATACTAAATTCATATGCTAAAATATAAAGCAATTATGACATGGCATTTTAAGTGTAAAGACCATTTAAAATTATTTCCAGGAAAATGTAAAGCATATATACGTATATATAGAAAACCAAAAGCTCACTCACTGGTATGTAGCCAAGTCGTAACCCCCAAGTCTTGTCTGGCTACGCTCGTCCACTAGAAACGTCTCACCTATATATGAAACCACTATTTTAACGTCAATTTCACACTCTCAGCGGAGCTCGGGTATCTCGAGTTCTGCAAATCCTCTCCTCCAACCAAGGGTATGGATCAACTTGTGAAGTGGAGGGAAGCACGATACTGTTATCCTTACACTCGATCTGTGAGTGTGTAACGATGTTTGAAGGTTAGAGGGTTTGGTCGTACGAACATGAAGAGAGTTCGAGAAAGGAAGAGAGAAACGGGAAGAAGGGCATGTGTGTGTGCGTGTGGCTCATGGAATTGGGCAATTTTAAATTGCCTCAAATCCTATTGGGCTGCAAGTTTAGGCTAACCATTTGGTCCAAAAACAACCCTACAATTTCAAATGGACCCAAGAAAGTAGGAGGTGAAGTAATTGATTCATTTCCTTAGCCTGCTTATACATCCACCACACATCGTTTCAAGGGCAAAATCGTTATTTTCATGCTTTCGAAGATAAAATATATTTTAATTCAGGACGGAACGTCACACATAACACTTTAAAACTTTTATTGTAAACTTTTATTTTATTCTTTTTTATAAGCATTTTAATTTTTTTTAAAAGAAATATTTTTTAACAAACGATATTATTTACATTAAAAACAAAAAGGGTTGTGAGTTGGTATGATCACATAATTTAAAAAAATATATATGTTAAACGAGGCATTTTAAAATAGAATGACGTAGTGAGTCTTTACTCTTTTCAATAATTTTTTAGAGAGGAAAAGAAAAAAAATGTTTAAAAATGTTATATGTGAGTTGGAAATGATGGGAAAGGTAAATTGCATGATCTGATTTGGCGTTTAGAACCTGAACTACCTAACCTAGTTTCTTACGATCGTTCGTATGTAATTAACGATCGAATTTGCAGCGATCAACACTGAGTTTGGCAGGTCAAAAAGTCTAATTTGCACACAGTCGCACCATATGGTTCAGAAGAACGGACCTTTAACTCATTCAACTATTGACGAGGTGATTGTTCAATCAAATCAATGCTCTCTCGTTTTCAAAGGTCTACTCCGATCCTTGCATCACCAGCTCGATAAGGCACTATCACATATCACGTCCCTTGGCTTAGAAGTTAAAAGAGGTGCAACATACACTCACACTTGCACATACCTTGTTTGTTGGCAGCATATCCAACAATGTCACACCACAAATATTTTTTCTCTAAACTCTCTTCAGGCAAACAGTTCGTTAAGATTGTTTAATTTAATGCAATTAAAACGCTAACAAGTTGATACTCGTCGCTAAGCGACATGTTGATTTTAATAACACAGTTTGCACGTGTTAAGAGACTTTTTTTAACACACGTGCATTCAAAGGCAAATGAGCTACGTGAATTCATGTAATAAACATAATATGGTACATTTTGGACTATACATCAAGAGAATATAAAACATGCATATACACTTTTTTTTATAAATAAAAAATAAAATTGTAAACTAAACATGCCGCCATTGAATCCTAAGTCATGTTTTCCATGATATAAACAAGCGGAAATATGATCCCCTCATTTGTACAAACTTAATAAAGGAATTATTTTATCTCGTTGAAGAATTGAATTTTCAGTCAAAATATATAAATATAAGTAAAATGACGCATATTCTTTTAAAGTTTTTAAATGTGGACTTTCGTCGTGGGAGTTTTTTATTTTTCAATTAAGGTCTACACGTTTGCGACAAGAAAATGCTTCATTGAGATGTAACTCAAAGTGGCAACTGGGAACTGAAAGGTTTCTAAATTATTCAAGTAAATCAAAATAAATAAAATAACAGAAACCAATGAGAATGATGTGTAACATGCATGCACTGATTTCAGATTTGTATAGCAAGTTCTTTTAAATTATTGAAATCATTTTTAGAGAAAATATTTTTTAATTTTAAAAATACTTAAAGTGCTTTAAACAAAAAATACATAACAAGTGCTTTTTACTGAAGGCATTTTAAATACTTTTTCAGAATTAACTTTCATTTTTGTTAAGATTTGGTCTAAAAGCATTTATCCAAAAGTAATTTCATTGTTTAAAAGTACTTATAAAGCGAATCCATTTTCTATTTTCTGGTTGATAAGGGATGAGATATAACAGTGTTGGAGAAGTCAATTGGGACCTTATTATTTATTTCTCACCAAGTATAGCGGTCCCCTCTACTTGTCATAAAGATTAGACATTAAGACGCAAGTACAAAAATTAAAAGTTTTATAACCACATAACCCCACCATTGCAAAAAGGTGGCGAAATGATGATTTTACTGCAAAATAATTGAAGGAGAGACATATATGTGAAAAAAAAATATGAAAAACTTGGGCTTTTAAGATCATCTCTAACCCTTGATCTAAAACTTAAAATTCTTAATTCAGAAAATTTAGGTTTTAACCTAATAATAGCTTTTATGATCTAACCCTTATGGCCTAAAATTTTAGCTCAAGATTATTAAAGAATGAATTTAGGTTTTTTTTTTAATTAACTTAAAAAAAATAAAATTATGTAGACTATCCTAATTTAATTTTATGAATATTTTAATCTAAAAATATTTAGATTCTGATAAATATTGAAAAATCACTAAATCGACATCATGAAACTCATAAAACACTATAGAAGAATATGAAATACATGATAGAGATGTATATTTGATCTTATTTTAGCCATTGAATTTAAATTTGGACCGTTAAATCTTTTTTTTAATTTTTTTATAATTGAATTTAATCGTATTAGATCTCAGTCGTTGGATTCAATGAATTTACAAATATAAAACTAAAAAAAAAAAAAAAAAAAAAGGAAATTTGAGTGGGGCTGCAGAAAGAGCCATTGTGTCACATTCCGGCCCAGGCCCCCACCACATCCCGGGCTCGACTCCACCGTAGCACAATATTGTCCACTTTGGGCCTCGATCACGCCCTCACGGTTTTGTTTGTAGGAACTCAAACAAGAACTTCCCAGTGGGTCACCCATCATGGGGTTGCTCTCGCGCGAACTCGCTTAACTTCGAAGTTCCAATCAAGCTAGTGAGCTCCCAAAAGGCCTCGTGCTAGGTGGAGATAGGAATATACATATAAGACTTACAAGATCCACTCCCCTGGGTGATGTAGGATGTTACAATCCACCTCCCTTAGGGGCCCGACGTCCTCGTCGGCACACTTCCGGCCAGGGATTGGCTCTGATACCAAATTGTCACATCCCGGCCCAGGCCCCTACCACATCCCTGGCTCGACTCCATCGTAACACGATATTGTCCGCTTTGGGCCCCAACCATGCCCTAACGGCTTTGTTTCTGAGAATTCACACGAAAACTTCCCAGTGGGTCACCCATCCTAGGATTGCTTTCGCGCTAACTCACTTAACTTCGGAGTTCCGATGGAACCCGAAGCCAATGAGTTCCCAAAAGGCCTCGTGCTAGGTAAGGATGGGAATATACATATAAGGCTTACAAGATCTACTCCCCTGGGTGATGTGGGATGTTACACATTGGATCTAATTAATCCATGCCATAGATGAAGAAAGAGTTGTTGGGCTTAGCAACAAGGCCGACAACACCCACGTGGGTGGGACATCTAAGCTTTAAAGCTTCAACGCATTTGAGGGGTGAGGCGCGTTAAGTGCTGAGCGCTTTCCTTTTTGTTGGCGCGTCCACGCACAGACGTAGGCCAGCTAACTAACCCAAACTCAAATCCTGGCTGGAATCTGGGCTTTTTTTATGTTTTAGGTTCTAACTCCAAATTTTTGGAAAAGGATCCTCGCTAGATCCTTTTCCTAGGGATCCTGTGATCGTGACCATTCATCGTACATCGTGCGGTCAGTTTTCGTTAGGTACTATTTATATTTAATTTAAAATTTAAAATGATTTCAGACCGCACGATGTACAATGAACGGTCATGATCACAGGATTCTCAAAAGAAGGATCTGATTACGATCATTTTTCATAATTTATATCGCAGTTAAACTAATTGAGTTCTAATGACCACAAGATGATCAACACAATTTAACCTAACATCAATATTATTGTCCTTTCACATTCAATGCAAAAGTAGTTGAAAAATAGAATATGTGGCGAACGAACAGAATATAATCACGAATAATACTTTATTCTTTGAAACGAAAGAGAGAACTACAAATTTGTCGAAACAGCTACATAACCCGTATGACTATATTATGCCCAACTTATATAAAATAAATGAAATGCAAGCACTCTTAACTCTGATTTCCTCCAAAATTATTTTGGACATTTCAAGCTTATTTTAGAGATTTTAACTCCTTTTTTTTTTTTTAATGTACATGATTGACCGTGTTGAATCTCAAAACTTGTAATAAGTTAAACTCTATGTTACTGAGCCTTATGTACCTTTCTAGTAGTTCATCACAAGTTTAGAAAACGAACGTGACATGTTTTTTTGTACCAAAAGATAAGTAGAGAACTTGTAAAAATGAATTCAAATGTTGAAAACAATTTATCATCCAATCTATTGTACATATATATTTGTATAAAATTAACCAACAAAAAAGTGTTGTTATTCCCATTCCAATGTCTTATCTTCTCACCAATTTTTAATGAAATCGTTAATTACAAGTTTACCCATTTTTAAAATGACTAATAAAAACCTTAAAAGATATTTTAAAGTAATAAGTTGTTTTTTTATGCAGTGTTCTTTAATTTGTATTATGTCTCTTTAAAAAAGCATGTGATGTAAAATTACGGTATCCTTTCCTCAACCGAACCTATGGAAATTACTGAAAAGATTGACGGGACAAAATTAGGGTTGGGTTCGGTTCATTTTTTTTTTTTTTGGTTTTTTCCGGTTCGGTTTCAGTTTTTTTTTTTTTTTTTTTTTTTTTCAAAAAATAAAAAAAAATTGAAATCTTAAATTTTAACATCTCCAACACAATCATAACATAAATATTCCAACTAGAATCAAAGATAATGAAAATAAACATTTAAAGTTCAACTAGAATTATAACATAAAGGTTTTTTTTTAATATTTTGGGTTTAAAGTTTAACTGTAAATAGATTTCTTTTTAGAAAAGTAAAATTTTCTACCATTTTCTTCACACCTCAACTCTTAACTATGAATGATATAAAGAGCTGGTACAGGTTGGTGGACATGAGCTGAATTATTTTATCACGGTAGTACGTACAATGAGAGCATTATCATACTATAACCCACTTTGAACCAACGAGGGTCATATATATTGATTATGCTCTCTTTGTATGTATTATCGATCATTTAGTAATGTAATTTACTATTTAGTCGGCAGAAGTAATATCAAAAGGGAAAACACTTGATCAAAACCAATCCTGATCACTGCATATAACAAAAAGCAATGAAGTACTGAATAAGCATACAAATACTTGAAGCAAGAAGCCAGATTATACAAGAATAAGGAACTAACAGTACCGTGTCAGGAGTTAGCACCATTTTGGTATCACTATTTTAGGTCCTGCTTTTTTATATGGCTTCTTCCTTATAGTTATAGGAAAAGTAGCAGATGCATTTGGAATTTCTGATTTAGGGCAACACATTGGGCTTACAAATTGGGTTTAAAAAATAATACCCAAAACAAAAAATTAAATAAAAAATATTAATTTAATTAATTCAGTTTAGTTTGGTTTCTAGACCACTAAAACCGAACTGAATCAAAAGAATTCGGTTCGGTTCGGTTTTTTTGGTTTTGATTCGGTTCAATTTTCGGTTTTTTTAACCCACACCTAAATGAAACCATTAAAATCGATATTTTTGGAAGGAAAGGCACTGAGCTCTTATGTTTCCCATCGATGAAACAATCAATTGTTTTTTTTTCTTATATTAGATGAAGCAGATGAAATTCTATCACAACCATGTCCTTAATTTTAGTTTTATATATAATTTGTTTATATTCTTTTTTCTAATAAATAAGTTTATAAAATTCAGATATATATATATATATATATATATATATATATATATTAGAGGTTATTTTAGAAATAATAGTATGTAACATTTCAGTGTTTTAACTTTTTGTAATGGGTGAGATTATATTGTGGATGGATAACTAAGACAATAGGATGGTCTAGTAGCTCTTTAAATAAATAAATAAATGAATAAACTTGTATAAAATGAGGGCAAAAGTAAAAAAATAATTTTTTTTTATGAAAAATTTAACAGAATTAGAGTGAGATGACAAAATAATTATTTCATAAAATTCATATAGTAAATTATTTAAAATTTTAGTTCATATAAAAAATTAAAAAAATATATGTATAAGTTCGTATAACATTTCTAAAAATTTCTTAAAAAAAAAAAAAAACTAGAGCAAACCCTAAGAGACGAAAAGCCAAAAATACCTCAGTTAAAATAAACCCCAAATAACTAATAAATTCCTACAATTTTTTTTCTAATTCTCTTAAAGAATTACTTCGAAGTTAATAAATTAAAGCGGCTTATCACTTATGTTTGATGCCTCATAACTAATTTATCACAAGAAATAAAATAATACTTAGGTACTCGGTAAGGAGTATTTTATGTACTCATTTTTTGTTTTTGGCCTAAAGATATTTTAACACACGTTTTTTTTTTTTTTTTTTTAAATATAGACATGTGTCACTTAGTACTACAGTCTAGTGATATTCACTTGTAAGTGAGAGGTCTTAGGTTTGATTCTTGCCAAAGACAAATTTGAACCACATTATTGCTAACCTATTGTGAGGCTTAGCCCCTTCCTCCACTGCTTTAGTTTATATAATATCGTTTGCTCAAAAAATAAAAATAATAATAAGCATGTTAATTAAATTTTCTTGGGTTTTAAATAAATTAGTGAGTACTCAAATTATACCAAAAAAATAGGCAAATGCTAATGTGAGTTGATCTCAACCACCACGAGATGACCTAGCAATTGGAGACGAATTTCAGGCCTGTATTCCAAACAGCATGTTCTAGGTTCGATTTCAGGTATTCGTGAATTACACGACTGTCACCTCTCGGCCCGGGGCGGATCACTTCCCGGGCCCTCTCCACCACCGTAGCACGATATTGTCCGCTTTGGGCCCACTACGCCCTCACGGTTTTATTTTTGGGAACTCACGAGCAACTTCCCAGTGGGTCACCCATCATGGGATTGCTCTAGCCCCCTTCTCGCTTAACTTCGGAGTTCCTACAGAACCCGAAGCTAGTGAGCTCCCAAAAGGCCTCGTGCTAGGTAGGGATGAGAATATACATATAAGGATCACTCCCCTGGGCGATGTGGGATGTCACAACGACGGTGGCCAAGGGAAGGTTGAAATGTCTTTATGAGTCTCTTGGCCCCTAAAAGATGTAATGCGATGACGAAGCCACCATTTAATCTCCTTTTTAAGAAAAAAATTGAGTTGATCTTGATGATCCAATCAAATTAGATTGTTATAAATGAGAAACTTAAGATTTTAACTTGAAATCATTTTCAACATTAAAAGTCAAAAAATTATTGAACTATTGTTAAGGAAGAATTTAATAAGCCAAAACGTACACATACGTTTCGAACGGTTGGTCAATCAAAAGTTGAAGAACCAAAATGCAAAAACTTACATCATACAAAGTTGAATATGTGATGTGGCTGTATCATGGACAAAATTGTGAAACATGACGAGCATGCCAAAATATATAATACAAGAAAAAAGCCCACCACTTAAAAAATTTAGCTGTCTTTGAATTTTCCTTTTGGGGTGTCATTTTTTATCTTTGATTTTACATCACCAAAATCTAACAGGATTTTCGCACAATACATGACCTGAATTATTAGGGATGCAAACAAACACCTTACTCAAATTAAAAATTGTCAATTTATGAACCCAATTTGACTTTTAGTTTGGATGTGCCACCTGCATTACCTTCTATTAAAAAATTTACCCAAATTCATTATTTATTGCACACAGAACAGCTTTTGTCACCGTTTTAAGACCTACTGTACGGGCAACTTGAGATAAGTTTCGTAAATTTGACCTTAAAATATTTGGCTATCATCATCCCAATAGTTAAATAGCAATTTTGATTAAATACATATATTAACATAAACCATCAAATAATGATTGTACTAAATAATATAAATAGTTTAATCAATTCCCCATTCAACACTAAAAGAATATGTATATCACATTAGAGGAAATGGATCCTTTCCGGATCCCTTTCATTAAATCTACTAATTCAGGCTTTTAAAATTTGATTCAACGGTTAAAGTTATTATGACTTTTAAAAATGACCTCTTTTTTTAGCTGTTAGATCAAATTTCAAGAATTCACATTGGTAGATTTGGTAGAAAGAATCTGAAGATGATCTCTTTCCCAAATCAAAGACGAATATATACATTTTAAAAACTTGGCCGGTAGGAAAGGTCGAGAACAAAATGCAAAATATTATAATACACAAGCTCGACATATGATGTGGATGTATAATATGTTAAATTGTTAACAAGTATTTTAAAAGAAATATGGAAAATTAGTTGTTCAACTGATTCTACACATCAAATACCATCTCAATCCTTAAGTCAAAAATTTTAGGTTTTAACTCATAAATAGTTTTTCTCGTTCAACCCTTAGTTAAATTTTTAGTTTGAGATTATTAAAGAATGAATTTAGGTTAATTTTTTTTCTTCTTAAAGTAACTGTAGAAAAACTTATGTAGGTTATCCTAATTTAATTTTATGAACATTTTAACCTAAAAACATTTAGATTCCGATAAATATTGAAAAATCACTAAAGCGACACCATGAAACTCGTGGAACACTATGAAAGAATATAAAACACATAAATAACCTTTTTTTAATTACTTTAGCCGTTTGATTTGAATACGGACCATTAGATCTTTCTTTTTTTACCATTCGACTTGATCATATTAGATCTTAATCAGATTCAATGAATTTAGAAAAATATAAACTTAAAAAATACACATATATGGTTGGTCAGCCTTATTAACCCAGGGATAATCATAGCCTAAATTTGTCATAGAAATGAGTTCTGAGTTAAAAATTATATTTTCCTAAGAGTTAGAATAAATTTAAAACTTAAAATTTGAAGCAGGTCTAAATGCTGAATAACCAAGATAAATTAATGCATACAAAAAAGGATGAGTCCATAAAAGTGTCCCCCAGTTTGGCAATCAAAATTTTTCATCAATTTCTTGAGAAAAAAATTAACAAGAAAAAACATTGCGTCCCAAAACTAGAAAAAATTAGTTGTCCTTGTTGGGATCTCAAAAGTCAATTACGTCGTTGATTTTACATAAACTTAAAAATCTAAACACGGCAATTTTCCTCCACAAAGATTGTAGGCGAATGTCAGTAGGGTGGGATCCACAAGAGCGCCAGCGAGATCGTCAGCAAAAGTAGCTTGGCAGTGGGGCAGTGGGTCACCTCACATATACATTTTGTCCCGTAATAATCAGCGTGGAAATAAAAAGGCATTACCTTTTGAGATGGGATCCTTTTCACATAGGAAAGGCTCAGGAACTTCCTAGTACCTACCACTGTTTTTTTTTTTATTTATTTGCTCCGCGGAAAGAATTCATTAACTATTGCCATGGTCAAAACAAGAGTGCTGCTCCACCGGCCTGTCCTTTCTGCTGCTCTTCACACATAAGTCGCCTCCTTTTGTCCTGTTGAATCGCCTGCGGCATCAAAAACAGAAAACCCAATTGAATTCAAGGTCCTTTCTCTCTCTCCGGCCCTTCAGTTTTTTCTTTGGGTTCTTGTTTTTGGTGGTTTTGGTGGGATTTGGATGATTTTGTTCATGGGAGTATGTTGAGATGGTTGAATTTTTTATGCTTATGAATGATCGTATGGGTGGCGATAAAAAAGTTTGGGAAATGATATGTGCATGTATTTGTTTTTGAAGATTCCTTTTCATTAATCATACTCTGGTTGGTTGCTGAGAAAAGGTGGAAAAATCCGATGGGATTGAGTTTCTGCTGTGGTTCAGTTTTTGGGTTTTCATATCATATGAATAATTAACATAGCAATTAGCATGTTAGCTATCTGCATGTTGATTCTTGTTTGCTTGATTGTTTATTTGCCTGATTGTGAAAGGTTCAATTTCAAGTATTCTTTTTTCTATATTTTGTCATCAACCGAATGAAGATTTATTGAAGTTGTAAGAATTTCTGAGAGTTAATTTTCTTGGTTTTATTAGAAAAAATCTTTTTTTTTTATTTATTTTTTAATTGGTTTGAATGATTGGATTTCAGTTTTATGCTCAGCTGACTATTCCCAAGTTCTTGAGGAAAATTTGTTAATTTGAAAAATTAAATATGAGAACCTTCAATTCTCTGGATTGATAAAAATGCAAAATTGTTTAATGGAATTATGGTTTGCAGGGTTGTTGGTGATCTCAGTGGAGAGATGTCTCTGATTGGAAGGGTACACCCCGAATGTGTAAACGTAGCCAATCCCTACCATGAATGCACTGAAAACTGCTTGAGAAAGATTGCTGAAGGGAAAGGCCGGAAGTTGACGAAAAAGAAATCAGGTTAGTGTTAATTGTTCTCTTCTTAAACTACATGTTTTCTCTTAGTCCCTGCCTACAAAACACCACCAAACTGATTTTTAATCTGGTTCAGGAATTATTAAATCACTTTAGCCATACTTTTATTCAACTGCAAATAAAAAAATGCTTCAGTACTTGAAGATTAAAGCATTCGTTTTCAATATGAATTCGGACTAGTTTTTCACGAGATGTGAATGCCCGTGTTTTCGCACGCATTTCATGTCATTGCTTATTGCTCTTATCATTACTTGTTGGATTATCTGGTCTGTGTTTTGCGTAAGTGATTGCCAATTGTCACTAAACTAAAAATGAAAGAAGAGAAAGAACTGAGAGTTGGCGCCTACATAACTGGTTGCTTGCTTTCAGTCATATAGTTCTGTCAAATTCAATTTTCCTAGCGGCTTTCATTCAAAATCCATCTCTGCAGATGTGTCTTACTTGTCTTCCTTGATAAGAAAATAGCATGGCCTTACAAGGTGTAGTGAATTATTGGTTCAGAGATTGTTTTCTTCCCTTGAATTATTGGTTCTGAGAATGTTTCTTCTTCAAGGGGCCTTATCTCGTAATCATTTTCTGAGTATAGGTTGGAATTTTAGATTTTTCTTTTTTTTCTTTTTCTTCTTTCTTTTCCCAAAGATTTTGGCAGCAGTTTTAAAGATGTTGAGTACAAAAAAAAGGGGGCTGAAGACAAAAGAGCATCTAATCCTTACCATGACCCTGAATTCTACCGCCAAAGAGCTGCTGCTGCCGAACCTCGTGGGGACAAAAAAGAATCAGGTTTTTCCCCATTTCCATGTGGTGACTTCTCAATAGGCTGTGTCAAGTTAAATGTACATTTTTCCTTTCCTGAACTGCAGCAAAGAAAAGCTACGTAGAGTAGCAAGCTGCAAATGATTCCATCTGTCAAACAATGTTTTTCGTCTGACAACAATTAGATGCTCTTCCCAATTAACATATTTCTTTTTTCACCATCGCTTTATTTTACCTTTCATGGCATTGCCATCCTTAATGGTGTGGAAAACCGACAAAACTTCATTCCCCTGTCCTAGGACTGCCATCAATTCATAGCCAGCCTGCAATGCTATAAACATAATTTACTTTCACCCCTGCCTTACGAATGCCTGAGTTTCTGCACCAGAATCCAATTGTTTCATTTGAGTTTGTATGAGCTCCTGGGCAAGCTTCAGGGAAAAACCAGAATGTGAATTTATTCGTTCCTCTTGCACTGGCCATGCACGTGATGCTCATGGACTGTAATCCCTGTTCACTTTTTTTAATGGTCTGTTTGAATGGCAGGTTCACTACTTGATATTCCTATATTGGGCAGAAAAAAGGAGAGATCCCGACCAAACACCCCTCAGGAGCTTGACCGAAGTGTGATTTATCATTTAGATGCTCCGTCTTCTCCGTCCAAGGAAAAGGTGAAATTAGAGAACGGTAAGCATAAATCCTTCTTCACCTGACCGATAGTGAATGTGCTTATACATATCCTCTTTCCCCTGCTATACTCTCAAGGGTGCAGATGTAATCACACTTCTTTTTCCTAATTTATGGTGAGTTTTAACTGCAGGCTCTGTCCTTGATGATCCTATATTCGGCAGAAGAAAGCAGGGATCTCAGCCAAAGCCGTCTGAAGTGCTTGACAATGTAACTGGTCGAGGTGTAATTTATCCCTCTGATGCTCCATCTAAAGAAATTGTGCAAGTAGAGAATGGTGAGCGTGAATCTTCTTCTACCTGACAGATCGTGGATTTATTTATTCAGTCCTCTTGCACCTGCCATACACATATACACATGGATGGTGACGTATTCATGCTTTTTTTTCCTAACTTATGCTCTGCTTTCATTGCAGGCTCCGCACTTGATGATCCTATATTTGGCGGACGAAGGCCTGGTTCCAGACCAAAGCGCCCTGAAGAGCTTGACAATGTACCAGATGAAATTAAGGAAAAGGTTAAAATAGGAAATGGTGAGCATAAATCTTATTCTCCACCGGCTGCTGAAGTAAAAGATGCTACCTTCAACAAAGAGCAAGTTCCGTCCTCTCTGTTAGTGCCATCATCGGGAATTCTCACAATGGTGTGCTCTCTCTCTATCCCTTCTCTTATACAATTGATTTACTAATTCTGTGTGTTTTTTTTTTATCACTTTGACTCTTTTCTCATGCTATCTATCCCTCTGACAGCCTGAAAATCCCAAAAACCCTCGAGAGAATGATGCTACTTATGTTGCTAGTGAACGACCAGGTCATAGGGAAGACAATGAAAATATTCATTCCCCAGGAGTTGATTCAAATCGTACTGTCAACAATGTAGAAGGCGCTACTGGATCAGCTTACGGCTCAGGCTTTAGTTTCTCGGGTACTCTCCATGCTTTTGAAGATAGTGATGATGAAGATACACGATCGGTTAATTCTGAGTCCAGTGTCTCTGTGGGAAAATACCGTGTGAAAGGAAGTTTCTCTTCCATTCTCCAGTCAATCATGGAAAAATATGGTGACATAGCCGCAAGCTGTCAATTGGAATCAGTTGTCATGCGCTCTTACTATCTCGAGTGCGTATGTTATATAGTCCAAGAGTTGAAGCGAACTTCGGTTAAGCAGCTGACAAAGACTAAAGTCAAAGAAATGTTATCTATGCTTAAGGATGTAGAATCTTCAGGAATGGATGTTGGTTGGCTCCGATTTCTGATCAACGAGTGTGCAGAAGCCATTGAACTCGTCACTCAGCATCGAGCATTCGAAGCAGCAAAGGCAAACTGCGACCGTGATATAGAATCAGCAAGGAAAGAACTTGAATCGCAAATGGAGGTTCTGGCACTGAAAGAAAAGGAGGTTGCCAATGCCAAGAAGCAAGTCGCTGAAACGAGAGCCCACCTGAGGGAGCTCGAGCTTAAATCTTCCGTCTTCACTGAGAATATCAGTAACATAAAGTCCAAGGTCGAAAATCTTCCAAGCAAACCTTTGTTGGACAAAGTCTTGTGAAGCAAGCAACTGCAAAAGCTGTAAAACCTGTAGTATGTGGGTAACGTATAAAATGTTCTGAAGGGTGAAACTGTAATCTGGTACATCCTTTTCATACTTGTAGCTGTGAAGTAAATGTAGGTTATATCGTGTCGGTTTCGCTATTTGGTAATTGTGCTAAAAATTACTTGAGGTTTCTGGGATTGTAGAACCCCACCGACTTGGTGATTTGAGAATCATGTCACTTTAATATTTTGAGTTTTTTTTTTTTTTTTTTTTCCTGCTTCCATATATGTGAAGTTATTATGAACACAAGGGAGCTAGAAAAAAGTAGTTAAAAAATAAATGATTTAAAGTTTGGTAGTTCTTGTCTTTGTGTACGATGTTTTGTTTATAACGTTTTAAGCTTCGGCAGTCGTTTTTGGTCGTCTTTGTGCAAGCGATATTGGAGGAGGAGGAATCGAATACAAGACTTTCGATGAGGGGTAAATAGCCTCGGCCAACCACTTAAGCCGCTTTAGATTGCTGTACAAATAGGAAGGAGCTTTGTTCGTATATTATCCTAGGGTTGGGTTTAGTTTCATTCGGTTCGATTTTGTCAAAACTGAAAATCAATTTGAAATTACTTTTTGGTTTGGTTCGTTTCGATTTTTACAATTTGTTTTTGTTTGGTTTGGTTTGATTCGATTTTTTCAATTTTTTTTTTTTTTGTTCAGTTTAGTATTTTTCTTTTAACCTAGAGATTAGAGAGAGAATGAAGAAAAAAAAAATATAGGGAATAAGGCTCTCAACATATTTGGGTCTAAAGTTGGGTTTACCTAGCCTTGGGTTGAAATCAGGCTAATAGTTGATTTAGAATTGAGCTTGGAGAATGAATACCCAACATAAATAAATAAAATCTTAATTTATATCTCAATCAGTTCGATTTTTGAACCACCAAAACCAAATTTGAACCAATAGTTTTTTGTTTGGTTCGATTTTCAATCGGTTTGGTTTTTTTGTTTTAGTTTACGTATTTAGTTCAATTTTTTTTCGATTTCGGTTTTCAGAGCCCGCCCCTATAATACCTTGTAAACTGCCAAGGTTCTTGTCTGTGCCATATTAGCCAACTCAAGGCCATACTTGTAGCACCATCCTTCCGCATGGATTTTGGCCGTTGGATGGGGATTTGTTGATTTGGGAAGAAATATGCATATGCCAAAAGAGCAATGCGAGCAATCTTTGCACTAACTTTTGCATGTGGACATTTTCACTTTTTCAAATGACACGTGTCATTTTTTTTAGAGGTATTTGTTGATTCCTTTCCCCACTCGAACTTGAAAAGAGCTGCCAATTTCTCCTCTAAATTTTAATTTTAGCCAATTACCAATGAACTTTATAATTGGTCAATTTCACCATGAACTTTAATTTTAGCTGATTATCCCATGAGTTTTTATAATTGGCCAATTTCCCCCTGGTGTAAGATTTTGGAATTTTTGTCCAATTTTTCATTCATATTCTCCATGTCTTACTTTTTCAACAACATGTTGGGGGGTTTATGTGACGACCCGTCCCTAATTTTATGTTTTTACAAATTTTAAAAGCATGATTTTACGAAAAAGGCCATTGAGGCAAGGGTACGGACGTATAGGCATAAGTAGAAGCGAATTTGGAGTTACGGTTACGGAATTGTAAACCCGAGAAGTACTTTTGTTTTAGTTACTATTTATATTTTTATAATCTTATATTAACATCTTTTAGTTATTTACGAGGGAAGAAGAAGAGAAAAGAAAAAGGTGGAAGGCTGCCTAATGGCAGCGAAGGAGAGGGAGAGAAATAGGATGGGCGCTGCCCAATCAGGAAAAAGGGGAGAGAGAGTGTGACGAATGGTAGAGAAGAACTAGGAAGGAAATGAGGGAGGAGAAGAAGCAGGGGATCGGGCGGTTCCCTTGATGAACTGTGATCCGACTCGATTCTATCTCCCAACTCCGACCACCATGGACGGCGATCTTGGTGTCAAAATGATCCTTACCTCAAGGCCAATCGATCCCTCTTCCATTTTTACACTAAAAACGATGAGGGGAGTTCAATTTTTAGGAGAATACCCATGGTGGGTGTGTTGGCCTTAGGTGGAGATCCACTAAATCTGAAACATTCTTGCTCAATTACCACCACTTTTAGTACCCTCCTTGAGGTCTGGAACAAAGCCCAAACAATGGTAGGGACGTCGGAGCATCCTTGGAGTTGAATCGAACACACCCAAAACTAGGGTTTCCGGCGGGTTCGAGGAAAATGGGAGCCTTCCCAGGCCAAATTGGACTTGGCCGCAGGTATAAAGTTTGCTCTACTCTTTGAGATCTTCATTTCTGGAATTTTTGGAAATAGTTGGATTTTCGGGCGAGTCGAGGCGGCCGACCACCACCCACGGCGGCGCATGGCCAGGGAGCCAGGGGGCTGTCGATGTCATTCTTAGGCTAAATTAGATGCATTGAGTTCAGTTTTGATAATTGTATGACATAGGTTGATGGTTGGAACCTAAATTCTCTACGATACGTTATTTGGTAAAAGTGTGAATCGACGATTCGACCGTTGGATCATAACCAAACTTTAATACATTATACTACATAATATTTGAGGACCAATAAACTTACGGATCAGGAATCCGATGTACGGATTTTCCCGAATTGGATTTGTAAACTCACAAAATAAAATGTTGACCGCCACTTGGTTTTGGCAATTGGCGGAGATCTGACCGTTGGATCGTAATGGAACATTAGGATATTGTTCTAGGAACATAATGTGCATCTTTGCAAGTAATAGATCGGAAATCCGTGATGCAGATCTTCCGGACTAAATTTCGTAGGGATTTGTTTTATGTAAATTATGTATTCTATTGGTAAGAACTTTGAGACGTGATTTGATCATTGTTCCAGGCGACGTTGGTTTGTGATGTCTCGATATTAGCGCTAGGGAGTCGTAGCGTGGACCTCAAGTGAGTGGGTCTTTTCCTTTCTATCGTATATATACACATGATTGATAATTCCATAAACATTTTAAGTTGACTTATGCATATTACCTACATATAATTACTATGAATGCTTTGAAGTACTAGCGCGAACTACGAATGACTTGATCTCTGTTAGGGTACATAGGCAGTCTAACGAGACGTTAGATGCAGCCATACAATAAATGAGACTAAATAATTGAGACAATAGCCTTGTATGGGGAATTGAGCAATGTGAGGGACATTGGTGGAAAATGTGAGATTTAACCTTATGTTTTGGTAGTTAAATGTTGGTCATAAATTAATATGTGAAGAATCAAGAAATTGAAGTAGGAAACGTAAGTAATGATAGTTAATTAAACTAGTGTCTAGTTGGGCTTGTCACCGATAATTATTCCCGAAAATAATAGTTCGAGAGTAGGGCGTTATAGTTTATGCATTTTATGCCAAGGTATGTATGTGTATATTTGAAATGCTATGACAGGTTGAGTATTAGATTGCATCATGGTATATCTATATGTATATTACCTGCACATAATTATTGTGAATGCTTTGAAGTGCAAAGATGAACACGGGACACCCAAGTAAGTTCAAGTGAGTTTATGATATTAGTTAAAATGATGGAGTTATGGCATGACTAGGTTTATGTTTTAGGCAACTCCGACATTGTCGTACAGGTTGCCTATGAGTCGTACATGTTATATTAGATGCATTTATAGCTCATAAACCCGCACCCTGGTGTTAGTGCTCCTGCCCGTGGCTAGAGCATAATCTTTCACGTGATGTTCACCTCCCGCACCTTACGTTCACCTTGGATTCAAGATAGGTGCACAGTCATGTCGTACAGACCATTATAGGTGGTTCCGACTCATAGGTGACCCGCGATTATTCGCACAGTCTTCACGTGATCGTAACACTTGAGCGTACCTATTTACACCCAGTCTTGTCGCACAGACCACTATAGGTGGTTCTGACTCGTGTGCAATGTGATATTTGATGAGCTATAGGTTCAGCCGTATAGGCCACAAGAAGTGGATCCGGCTGACACATTACTTGATATATGGATGAGCCGTACAAGTCACTATAGATGACTCCGACTTATGTGCTAGCATTGATTGATGAGATATGGATGAGTCGTACAGGTCACTGTAGGTGACTCCGACTTATGTGCTAGCATTGATTGATGAGATATGAGTGCAGTCGTACAGGTCACCATAGGTTACTCTGACTTGCGTGCTAGTATAGGGTATTTAGCACATGATTATTTATATTGCTGACGAGATGTTGTGTCGTGGTATACTTTTGGATTTACTATTGTTATACATTTGATTTCATACTTATATGTAGTATGATTTTCTGGAAACTATACAGGTTTTGCGATGAGGGGTTACTACCTTTGATAATTGAAATGATTTTGAAAATCTTTGTGTTGCCCACTCACACTTTCTATTTTGCACCCCTTCAGGTTCTAGTAGCAAAGTTCCGTATCGACGAGGACTTGTGGCACTCCCCAGTTCAGGTGGCTCCTTATGATGGTATAATTATTATCTTACCTCACTGTACTTTACTTATGCTTTGTATCACGTGTGAAATGGGTCCATAACCACTCACCACACACTCGCGTATATAGGCACTTTTAGGTTTAAATTTATTCACATTTACACATTATCACACTTTATGGCTTCGTCACCATCCAGATGTCAGCCAGCACAGCTCGATTCGGAGTTCTAGTGGACATTCCGGGTCGGAGTGTGTCAGTTTATGATGCCACTTCATTAGCATTTTGTGACTTGATTTACATGATTGTCTCAGTTCACCTATTTCAATTGAAGACCCAAATTCAAATAAGAAAAGTAATTACTCATCTCAACGAATCCATCACTACAAACTTGCAGCAACATGTTGGGGTTATGATGCCACTTCATTAGCATTTTGTGACTTGATTTACATGACCGTCTCGGTTCACCTATTTCAATTCAAGACCCAAATTCAAATAAGAAAATTACTCATCTCAACGAATCCATCATTACAAACTTGCCAATTATAAACAATATCGGGGTAATTGCTTAAATTTAAAGTTCAGAGGGGAAATTGGCCAATTATAAAAGTTCATAGAGTAATTGGTTAAATTTAAATTCAAGGGTGTGCAGTCCCTTACAAGTTCAAGAGAAAAATCGACGAACATCTCTTTTTATTACACAAAAATAAGACCTTTAACGCTTTTGGCCAAGAATTAATGATAAAAATACAAAATAACAGGAATGGCGTGCCCATATACTTCAAGAAAATCTCTGAACGATTCATTGGAACTAATTTTGAAGTGAGCAGCCTTGAAGTAGCCCACTTTACTCAAAGACCCGCCTTGACGATACAACGGTGGCACACCACATCACTCTTGTGGCTTGAAGAAATTCTACAACATCATCAATCCCCGAGGCTCCAAAAATTAAGAAGACAAGGAAAATTAATTTTTTCTTTCCTAGGTGTGGCGTGAAGACAAAACAAGTAATGAAAGACGGTCCCTTGCACGGAAAAGTGATGAAGAGTGCTAGGGGAGGGGGAACAAATATTCTCTAGCTTTCTCTCTCTTGTAAGGTAGAATAAATTGCTATATGAAGTTGATTTAATCATCTACTTAAGGTAAACTTAAATAGACTTTGGAAGTGATTTATTTCCCTTTGCTAGAAGGATTTAATTTCCAATTAAAGTGGGACTCTACATCAAAATAGGAAACAATCTTATGTTTCCTAAAAGCAAAGGAAGATCTCTCACCTACTGCCCTTTCCTGCAAGCAGCTCAGCAGGTGTGGGGGCATTTGTGGAGCCAAAAATAATCCAAAAAGTTATTGAGGTGACACGTGAACTTTTGGGTGAAAATGACAAAATTACCCTTAAGGCACACCTGGATTTTTACGCGCATGCAATGGACAATAATAGCTCAATCAAGGAACAGTCAAAGGTGATCAAAATGGCCTCATCAAATCCTTATTCAAAAGGTAACTCCCAAAACTTCCTATTTAATTTAGGAATAATTGCCGTCTTAATTGTAAGATATTATTTCACATAATATCTTGGAATAATTCACCCAATTACACCATATATGGCCAGCCACTCTCCACCAATAAGGTCGGCTACCTTCCCATAAATACCCCACTTATCCCACTAAAATGCTAAGTCATTTGCTACCTACAACTTCTAAACATTTTCCTTTCTAACTTTGGCATCGGAGATTCTTTGGCTAAAGCCCCCCCTCCCAATTCATCGTGGGCGTGTGAGGCTTTTAACCATAATCTTAGATGTTATCATTTTGCAGGTGCATTTTCATTAAAGAAGAAGACGGCGAAAATTTGCATCCACATGTATCAGGCTAATAATTGACTCAGAATTAAGCTTGGAGAATCAATACCTTACCTAAATAAATAAAATATATTAATTTATATTTCAGTCGGTTCGATTTTTGAACCACCAAAACCGAAATAGAATTTTGTTTGGGTCGATTTTTAATCGGTTTAGTGTGGTTTGGTTTGGTTTGATTTTTATTTTTTTATTTTTATTTTTATTTTTTTATTTTTATTTTTATTTTTTTTCCCAGTTTTGGTTTTCAGAGCCCACCCCTATAATACCTTGTAAACTGCCAAGGTTCTTGTTTGTGCCCATATTAGTCAACTCAAGACCATACTTGTAGCAGCTTCCTCCCATTTGGATTTTGGCTATTGGATAGGGATTTGCTGAAACTTTGGGAGATGTATCCAAATGCGAAAAAACAGGAATGCTAGCAACCTTTGCCTTAACTTTTGCATTTGGACATTTGCACTTTTTCAAATGACATGTGTCATTTGTTTAGAGGTATTGTTAATTCCCATCCCCAACCCAAACTTGAGAGGAGCTGCCAATTTCTTCCCTGAGTTTTAATTTTAGTCAATTACCCATGAACTTTATAATTTGCCATTTTCCCCATGTACTTTAATTTTAGCCGATTACCCTCTGAGCTTTTATAATTGGCCAATTTTCCCTGGTGTAAGATTTTGGAATTTTCATCCAATTTTTCATCTATCTTGGTCACGTGCACTGCACATGACAACTGTCTGAGAGCAAAAAGGGAATTTTATACTTAATGTGGACAACCTGTTTTTTTCTTTTCTTATTCTCTTTCGCTAGTTCACTCCGTACACTTTTTGTTTGATTTTTATTCCTAATGTAAATAACTACGAATCTTCTCCATGGTCTTACTTTTTCAACAACATGTTGGGGTTATGATGTCATTTCATTAGCATTCTTTGTGACTTACCATCTCAGTTCACCTATTTCAATTCAAAACCCAAATTCAAATAAGAAAGTTCTTACTCATCTCAACGAATCTATCACTACAAACTGGCCAATTCTAAACATTATTGGGGGTAATAAGCTAAAATTAAATTTTAAGGGAGAAATTGGCAATAATTGGTTAAATTCAAGGGTGAAATTTGCAGCTCCTTATTACAAGTTCAAGAGGAAAATGGGCGAATATCTCTTTTTATTACACAAAAATAAGACCTTTAACGCTTTTGGACAAGAATTAATGATGAAAAATAGAAAATATTATTTCGAAAGTCAAATGCAAAGGTTGCTAGTACTCATCATGTGAAAATTCTTCAATACTATGTAGCATAGAGGTGTCATACTGCCATTTGCTTTTTTGGTCGTTGAATTGAGATTTTGATAAAATGTAGGTATAAATATAAAATTTGTGCACGGTGGAAAGATTTTTGGATACCAACTACTCATTTTATATTAGTAGTTTACATGCAAAAGGCAAATATCTACATTCGGATTCCAAAGAGAGCCATTTTGGTATATACCCATGATGATTCCTTGTGCATTAGAACATCTCCAATTTTTAGAGTAAAACTAAAATTTTAAGTTCTTAATTTACTCTAACTTGCTCCAATCCTTAGGGCAAGTATGAGTTTTAACCCAAAACTCATTTATGGAACAAATTTAACCCATGATTCCTCCCGAGTTAGTGGGGTTGACCACCATATATGTGTATTTTTTTTTTTAGTTTTATATTTATAAATTCATTAAATTCAATGGTTAAGATCTAATATAATCAAATCCAACGGTAAAAATAAATAAATAAATAAATCAATGGTCCAAATTTAAATTCAACGGCTAAAGTAATTAAAAAAATTCTTTTATGTGTTTCATATTCTTTCATAGTGTTTCACGAATTTTATGGTGTCGACTTAGTGATTTTTAAACATTTATTATAATCTAAATATTTTTAGGTTAAAATGTTCATAGTCTATATAATTTTTCTTTTAATGTTACTTTGAGAAAAAAAAAATCTTAAATTCATTTTTTAATAATCTCAGGTTAAAAATTTAATCAATAAGGGTTGGAGAAGAAAAACTGTTTCTGAATTAAAACCTAAATTTTCTAGATTAATAATTTTAAGTTTTAACTCAAAAGTTGAAGATGGTTGAAAGACGTGTGACGTGGCACGAGCGGTCTCATCCAAGCGTTTCTCAAGCTGCAGGAGTATGGGCTGATTGGACTAGTTATCGCAACCTTTCTATTTTCTTCTTGTTGGGCCACTCATAAAAACAAAAATATCGCCACTAAAAAAGCAAAAAAATAAATTTATTTTTCTTCGAATCGTATTCGTCTAATTTCGCGCCAGTCCTCCTAAACCCGTTGTTCTTCATCCTTCTTTCCCCAATCAAAAACCGAAACCTAGACACAGTCAGCTCAGCCAATCGAAGCAGTTCGTTGCTCAGGTTCGTGCCTTTATCTTCGCAATTTCTCTCAGGTTTGATTTTCCATTGTTCTTTAGGTTATTGGGTGAGTCAGATTCGGTTTGGTTACCGATAATTCGATGACTGATTGAGCAAAATTACACCCTACATTACAATTGTTCTGTTTTTACTTTGTTTTTTTTTCCTTTTCGAATGAAGTAAATTAGTAAACTTAATTTTGTAATTCCAGCTAGTGCTTTTAATTTTATGTTGATTTTGTTTTGTTTTTCTAGAACTTGTAGTATTCATTCGTTCTTTTTATCCCTTTCAGTTTTCTCGGCTGCCAAACGTAGCGATGGTTACGATCTTCTGATATGTGTTGGCCTTGGTCGGTCTTGCACAAAGCCCAGGCTTTTTGGGATTTTGTTGGATACTTTGAAGGAACTTCAGTAGCTGGGTCTAACTGATGGAGTATTGATTTCAGGTAGCTGCAAAGATATAGAAGTTTCGAAAGGCAGAAATCATGTCTGACGAGCAAAGAGCTCACCCGGATTGCAGAAATGCATCCACTCCGTACCATGAATGCAGCGAGTATTGCTTTACAGTTATTGCCGAAGCCAAGGCTCGAATGCCTCAAATTCAATCAGATTCTGAAGAACATGCTGATGATGGCGATGACCATCCTCTCGAGGAGAATGAGGAAGGAGACTTCCAAAACTTAACAGGGAGGAAGAAAAAAATGGCGGAATTGAGGAGGAAGCTGGTAAGGTTTTCTGAAAATTTATAAAGTAGAAGCCATTGTCGCGAAGTTGATCAGACACTCAAACAGAAAGCTGTTCCATTTATTTAACTGTAACTTTTATATAGGCTGAGGCTTAAAAAAAAACAAAAACAAAAAAAAAAAAAAGCAAAATCAAACGGATATTACGGTTGAAAAGAAAAGACTGGAATCTCGACCAGAGTCCAGGGGAATTTCGAAACGAAAATGGGTTGAAGAAAGGAAGAAAAGAATTGGCCAACTTCTTGATGCAAATGGTTCGGATATGAAAAGCGCATACATGCTGGATACCCAAGAGATGGCAGAGGCAAAATATAAGAAATGGGAAAGGATCCTGCCCTAGTTGGATGGGATGGTTTGCTCTATGATTTCTGCTCATTAATTCGTTGTTCTTTCATTTTTTTTGGTTAAAATTATAGCTTTTCTCCTCAGTTCCTTGTTAACACGTGTGCTCTTCATGTTCCTTTGTTTCAGAACTTACTTCTAGCTGTATTTTATCGAGTTCAATCTGATTTTGATGTTATAGATATTAGAGAAAGTTTGTTGATGTAACCTGGAATGGCTTAGGTTAACATTAATGAGGATTAGATAAGATATGGGGAAAGGAAATACATATTTAACTCGTTTAGGGTTTAGGGTTTAGGGTTTAGGATGAAAGAAGCTGATCCGGAGTTTTATCGTGAAGCTTCCGGCCTCCAATATGGGAAGGTATTTTTCTTTCACGGAATCCGATTATTCCTGGTAGTCTGGTTAAAAATGTACTCTAACCCCTGAATTTTTTTTTCTTTTTATGGTGCAGGCTTCAGAGATATCAGAGGATAAACTTGACAAGATGGTGAAGGAACTCAAGGATCGGGAAAAGAAGGCGGCTTCCTTCAGCAAAAGGAGGAGTTTCCACGATGAGAAAGATATCGACTCGATCAATGACCGGAATGAGCATTTCAACAAGAGGATTTGAGAGCGGGGAACTGCATTGCCTGACTAAGGTAAACGTATCAAAATGCATTGCCTTTTGATGTTTGTCTAATTGCAAAGTCAACTGGTTGATGGGGAACACTTGAGATTCCCTCGGCTTAGTGCTGCTGGCAGCTTTGGTGTGTTAATGCCCCAACAATATGGGTCGACCTTGACCTGCGTTAATGGAAGAATGGCGAGAAGGGAGGAAGAGGAAGAAGGAACCAAACAGGGAAGTAATTTCTGATTAATTTTCCATCTGCCTTTTGCCACCACAAACGTGGGGAATTTAACAACCTCTATGCTAGCTCAGCACTAAAGGACAAAGTCTATTCAACTGACTCCTTATACTTACTACTATTGTAATAAAACCCCAAAAATCCCTTACAATTAACCATTTCCTTACAATTTCATCCTGACACTTGTGATCACAGCAATCACAATTATAAGGAACATAAAAATACTTCCCCCTCCAAGAACCTTGTCCACAAGGTTTACAGAGAAAATTCTGGAAACTTAGCTTGGAATTCATCGAAATCTTCCCATGTAGCATTAGTTTCTTCTTGATCAATCCAGTGAACCAACAATTGAACACCTGCTGAATTACCCTTCTTATAGATCCTTTGAGCTAAAATCTTCTTTGGAGAGGGCTAAGATAGTCCATCATCCAAAACTTGAGGGAGTGTGGACATACAAACAGTATTGGAACCCAACTGTCTCTTGAGATTACTCACATGGAATATTGGATGTATTTTGCTTTCCGCAGGGAGCCTCAATTTGTATGCAATTGTACCAACCTTCTCTATTACCTCATAAGGTTCATAATACCTCGGCTGTAGCTTGTGATAAATGTGTGATGCCAATGATTGCAGCTGATATGGTATCAATTTCAAATACACTGAGTCTCCAATAGAAAATTGCCTCTCACTCCTCTTCTTGTCTGCTTGCACTTTCATTCTATTTTGGGCCTTTACCAAGTTGGAATGAAGCACAGATAACACCCTATCCCTCTCCAAAAGGCTTTGTTCCACTGCATCCACATTAGTTGTACCTGGTTCATAGGTAGTGATATGTGGTGGAGTGTATCCATACACAAGTTCAAAAGGGGTAAACCTTGAAGATGTATGGTAAGATGTATTAAAACACCATTCAGCCCAAGCAAGCCATTGAACCCATTTTTGAGGTTGTTCACCCACAAAACATCTGAGACAAGTTTCAAGGCACCGATTCCTCACCTCAGTTTGTCCATCACTCTGAGGATGATAACCCGAACTCATACAAAGTTTAGACTGCTGGAGCTTAAAAAATTCCTTCCAGAATGCACTGATAAAGATGGGGTCCCGATCACTAACTATAGAGTGAGGCATGCCATGTAATTTAAAGACATGATCAATGAACATTTGGGCAATAGTGGAGGCAGTGTAAGGGTGAGATAAGGCTATAAAGTGGGAATACTTCGACAACCTATCTACTACCACTATAATCACATATTTTCCTTTGCATAGTGGAAGGCCAACTATGAAATCCATACTTATATCAGTCCAAACCTTAGTTTGTATAGGCAAGGGTTGCAGCAAACCTGGATGGGAAACTGTCTCATACTTATTTTGTTGACAAGTGTGACAGGCAGCAATGAATCGCCTAATATGCTTCTTCATTCCTTGCCAATATAATTGTTTCTTCAATCTGTGATATGTTTTGACCACTCCTTGGTGTCCAGCAGCTGGGGTAGAATGATACTCCTCAATGACTTTGCATATCCATTCTGAATCAGGACTAAGCACAATTCGTTTCTTATAGCACAAAAAGCCATTCTCAATGGAAAATTTAACAAGGGTAGGACTACCAACACCATTAGGAGGACTTTCCTTTACTTCCTTTATCTTCTGCAAAATCCACTCATCACCTTCATTAAACTTCCTTAGGTCATCCAACCAACCACTATACAGATAAGAAATGTAAGCACAATCAATAGATGTAGTGGCATTAAGGTCTTGGAGTGTGGCAGCACCTTGAACCCTTGGCAATGCATTTGCCACCACATTATCTTGTCCGACTTTGTATTGGATCTCGTAATCAAACCCCAATAGTTTAGAGACCCATTTCTGATGGAAAGGTGTATTAGCCCTTTGATTCAAAAAATACTTCAAGCTATTATGGTCGGTCTTGATAATAAAATGTCTCCCTTGAAGGTAGTTCTGCCATTTCCTCACTGCATAGATGATAGCAATGAGTTCCCTCTCATAGGTGGATAAAGATTGGTTTCGTGGTCCAAGTGTTTGGCTAGCAAATGCAATTGGTCTTCGACCTTGTTGTAGAACTGCACCAATTCCGAACCCGGAGGCATCACATTCAATTTCAAAAGGCTTAGAAAAGTCAGGAAGGGCAAGGACTTGTGGAGAAAACATCACTTCCTTCAACTTAGCAAATGCAATGACAACAACCTTAGACCACTAGAAGGCATCCTCTTTGGTCAATTCATACAAGGGTTGACAGATTCCCCCATAACCAGGAATGAACTTCTTGTAATAACCGGTTAAACCAAGGAAACCTCGTAATTGTTTAACCGTTGTTGGGGTAGGCCAGTCTCGGATTGCCTGCAACTTGGTTGGGTCAACCTCTACCCCATCCTTGGATACAATGTGCCCCAAATATTCGACCCTTTGTTGACTTAGGGAACATTTAGACATCTTAAGATACAACTGGTGCTGTTGTAAGATCTCAAAAACAGTCTTCAAATGTGCCAAGTGCTCAGTCCAAGTCTTGCTATAGATCAAAAGGTCATCAAAGAAAACCAACACAGATTTCCTGAGGTATGGTTTGAACAAATCATTCATTAAATTTTGAAAGGTAGCTGGAGCATTAGTAAGCCCAAATGGCATTACTAAGAACTCATAATGTCCTTCATGAGTTTTAAAAGCAGTTTTTTCAATGTCTCGTGGGTTCATGAGGATCTGGTGATATCCAGATCGGAGGTCCAACTTAGAAAAATAAATAGCACCAAAAAAGCTCATCCAAGAGATCATCGATTAATGGAATAGGGTACTTATCTTTGATAGTAAGGGCGTTAAGTTCCCTGTAGTCAATGCACATCCTCCAAGTGCCCTCCTTATTTTTTACTAAGAGGACAGGGAAAAGGAAGGGACTGCGACTAGCTCGAATGAACCCTGCAACAAGTAATTCCTCCACAGCCTTTTCAATTTCTGTTTTCTGGAGGGGACCATAATGATAAGGTCGAATGTTTGGGGGTTGTGCTCCAGGTTCCAAAGGAATACGATGATCATAAACTCGGGAAGGGGGCAGTTTTGAAAGGACCTCAAAGATGCTGGAAAATGAGTCGAGGAGATGTTGGAGTCCTTGTTGTTAGAGTGGGGAAAGGTCAGAGACTTCATTCCTCTTGCCCTCCATGGAATACAAGAACAATCCCAAATTGGAGGTAAGAAGTTCATTTCCCAATTGTTGAAAAGAGACCTCTTGAATTAATAGGGCAGTGGAAGGCATGTGAAACAGTTTGTAGGTATGATTGTTGTGAGTGAACTCTATAGTGAGTAGATTGAAATCCCATAAAACTGGACTAACCGTAGAGAGCCACTGAACCCTTAAGACCACATCATAGCCACCAAAAGGGAGATAATACAAATCTACTAAGCAATTATAACCCCCACGTGAGAGAGTAGAGGCCTTGCAGCAACCTGAACTCTTGACTTTACCACCATCAGCAATCATAACCTCAAAGGATTTAGTGGAGAGCACTGGATGTCCCTAATGTTTAAGCAATTTGGAATCGATGAAGTTATGGGTACTTCCCGAGTCTAGTAAGATTTTGACAGAATGACCATTAATGGTTCCTGCAACTTTCATGGTACTAGGGGTGGGCTTATCACTAGTGCCATAAAAAACGCACTTGCTCATCGCCATAGTAAGCACTTCGAGGTTGGTGGTTTCCCTCGCAGTGTCAAATTGCTCTATATCCCCCAAATCCAACATGAGCAATTGCGTAAGCCCACATTTGTGGCCCTGAACCCATTTGCAGTACAAAACCAACACTCCCTTTTTTCTCTCTTCTGTTGAATCTCAGCTGGGGTAAGTTTCTTAACCGGTAGATTACCAGGGCGAGCTACATGGTGGAAAGTAGGAGCTGGGTAATTAGGTTTAGCAGCAGTAATGGCTCGAGGAACTAGCAATTTCAACTCAGCAAGTTTAGTATCAACCTGAACTGCAATGGCTATCGCCTCATGTACATTGGTAGGCTTATGGAGTTTCACATCAAATTTCAATTCATGCTTGAGACCTCCCAATAAGCAACTCTTAAGTAAAATAGGACTTAAATCAGATGTGTGATTAGCCAAACGCCTGAATTCAGAGATATACTCACAAAGGGTACCGGTTTGGCGTAGTTTGAACAGAGATTATGCACTATCGTCAAACTCCGATGGCCCAAATTCGCGGCAAAAAGCTATGGTGAAATCCTCCCAACGAGAGAGGGATCGAGTATAATCCATCCATTTAAACCATTGCAAAGATTCACCATTAAGGTGGAAGGAGGTAGTGAGTACCTTCTGTGCGTCAGGAGTGTTGTAAAACGCAAAAAACTGGTCGGCCTTATAGATCCAGGCGAGGGGGTCGTCGCCTTCAGAGAAGTGAGGAAAATCAACCCGAGGCGTCTATGGTGGTCGATAGGGTTGACCACTGCTAGGGTCAAGGAGAGGACCGGGGGGGGGGGGGGGGGGGGGCGGAATCTAGTGGACGATCGGGACAACCCAGAACCGAAGATCGGGTCCGGTCATTGCAGACAACGAGCTCCCGGCGAAAGTGCTCGAAATACACTGGAATGCGAGTTTTGAGAGCTGATGGAAGTTGAGCGGTGAAAGCCTTAGCAACCGCAAAGTGAACAGACGAGTTGACCGCCTCCGCAAGCATGGCCGGAAGGTTAACAATGGTAGTTTCCAGAGCGGAAACACAATCATCCATGGGAATGGTGCGGTGACGGGGCATAAATGAGGAAGGGAGTCCAGGATCAGTGGGTGATACAAATGTTAATACCCCAACAATCTGGGTCGACCTTGACCTGCGTTAATGGAAGAATGGCGAGAAAGGAGGAAGAGGAAGAAGGAACCAAACAGGGAAGTAATTTCTGATTAATTTTCCATCTACCTTTTGCCACCATAAACGTGGGGAATTTAACAACCTCTATGCTAGCTTAGCACTAAGGGACAAAGTCTATTCAATTGACTCCTTATACTTACTACTATTGTAATAGAACCCCAAAAATTCCTTACAATTAACCATTTCCTTACAATTTCATCTTGACACTTGTGATCACAGCAATCACAATTACAAGGAACATAACATGGTGCCACTCAATTGTAATACATGTTGGAATCTAAAGGTAAAATGGTTTGTGAAATTCAGATTTTGTTATAGTTGAAGTGGCATAACAAGTTTTCGTGTGGAGATTGTTGTGATTTCCGACCCAAAATTAGGATATTCAGAAATTTGGTTTGTATTATCCATTTCATTTTGGAATCCTATTTAGGCTAGTTGTGTCCTATTTGGGTTGAGTTTTTCGTTTCCTTGTTGGATTCTTTATCCTTATAAGATAGGGATTTGATTTTCTTGCCAATTAGGTTTTGGATTTTACTTCCTATTAGGATTCCTGTGTAAACCTAAGTCCTATGCTCTATAACTAAGACCTTAGGGTTTGTTTTATTTTGTGTGGCTCATTCGTGTGGCAATTTGGTGAGTCAATTTGTGAGTTTGTGAGTTAGTGAACAATTTGGGCGAACCTTTTTCGTTTGTTTTTTGTTCTGTATTCATTTGGTTTAGGGTTTGTAATTTTTAGGATTTGGGTTGTGAAAGTTATACACTATTTTGTAATCTCTGTTTGTTTAGTGAAATTTTTGTCCGTGGATGTAGGTTGTACTCTCAATCACGTTAAATTTCTTGGGTACTTATTTTGAGATTGTTTGTTTATTTACTTTTACCTACGACATTGATATTTAATATTTTGTTAAAATTAGTTTCTGCTTGCATATTCCTTATATTTTCCCTCCATTTCCGGAGGTCGGTTGCCGACGTCTTCGAGGGGTAAGAGTACAATGGAAACAGAAATTTTCTTCTCCACTCATCTGCATCGTAGTTGACTGTCTATTTGAATCCGCCCGATTATCTAGGGAATTTATTAGAGAATGACATGGAAATGCCTAGAATTATGTGGAATTGCTAATATCATCTTTATCTTAAGTGCCTAAATTAAACAAGTCCTATCCTATCAGATTGGAGACCTGATGTGATGGTTAACTAAAACTTTCTATATTCGAGTCCTGTTTAAACAAGCTTTAAAATTTCATGAATAATGGGATTTTCCAAAAGGGAAATATAATGGACGGATCAGGATCCTCTCCTATCTAAGGATGAGGATCCTCTCAATTAAGAAGTGTGGATCGTTGGATGAAAATCCAACGGTTATAATTATTATAACTTTAAAAAAATCTCCTTATTTGTAGCTGTTAAATTTTCATCTAACAACTTACATTTCTTGATCATAAGGATTCTTATCCTTAGATTAGAAGCGGATGTTGATCCATAAAGGACCTGCAAAACTCTCAAATGTTGTAGCTCTTTTGCACTGCTTTTCAATGTTTGATTGGCCCCATCCCCACTTATCCAGATTATTCCCCTTTTCTTTCTTTCTTTCACCATGAAAGTGCAAAGAGTAGCTAAATTCAAAAGAAAATTATCTTCACTATATTCTCTTCTCTGGAACATGTTCTTCACAGTGATTGATTACAAGGATAAGACTTCATTTTTTTTTTCTTTCTCTTTTGCTTATTTTGAAGGAAAAATAATGAACAGAAACAATAGAGGTTTGTTGAAGTTAAACGGTCGTATAGGGTAGCCTCTAAAGAGGGTGAAAAAAAAGAGATTATGATATTCACACACTCCATTTTACTTCTCATATACATTTTTAAGTTTTGGTTGTCGGATCAGATGAATTGAAGAAGATCAATGGACATAAATTATTAAGGGATGTGTGAGAAGTAAAATAGGATATGTGGATAGCATACCCCAAAAAAAAAAATGGTATTGAATTGCATGTACAACTTGTTTAGGGTAGCCACTCTCTGGAATTGTATGTGAGGTAGTGGGGTATTCGCACTCTTGTTTTCTTCTCATGCATATTTTGTTTTTTCTAATTTTTGAGCTGGATAATTATTTTTCTTTTACCATTTCAATTTCAACGTTGAATAAACATTTTGTCACGTGATAGAGTAAATTGATGTTATAATTTATACTATGATGGTCGAGTTAGATTCTAAGATTATAAGTACATTCCATAATAGACCATGGCAGAATAGCATCATATAAGAAGGTTTGTAGCTCAATTACATTATCATTCACCATGCATATGAGGTTTAGAGTTTGATTTTCTCTCCAATTTTTCAAATATCTTTAGTATCAAAAGTAAAACACGATAGAGTTTACCTCAGTCGTCATACACAAATTATGATTAGTTTGAAATACCGCTATGACATCCCAAGAAGTGCAAGTCTGTCTCTTCCTCTAGAGAGCGTTTTGATTATGCTTATGAAAAGAAATACTGGAAAAGAATAATAAATAAGGAGCAGCTTGATGAAATAATTTTAACCGCAACTCAAACCTCAGCCTCACTGGTAGTAGGCAGGTGAGGACCACACACAGCGACCCCCCAAACATACCATTTTTGACACTGTGATGACCACTTTCTCCCTCTCACTGTCTCTCTCTCCTCGTGAAAAACACGAGACCAATAAATAAAAGTAAAATAATACAAAAAGGTAATTTTCTACTTTCCTCTTCTTTCTTTTTTTGAAATTTGTAATTAATTTTCTATGAGCGTAATCTATGAGCTTCACCCCACCCACGTGCTTCCCATGACATGCACTCCATTGTGTGGCAAATGCAGGCTGCATGGCATGCCATTCATCCCTGACAATAATATTACTTAGGGCTAGTTTAACATTACTGTGCATTCTTAAAAATTATTTTTGTTGTGTTTCAAGAATAATCAGCTGTAAAATAAAGTAGTTAAACATTTGAGAATCAAATTTGTAAAAGTGTTGTGACTATGAAAAGCAATAAAAAAAGTTTAATGTAGAAGTGATATATGTATATAATGAAAAAATTGGACATGTAGTGAGGGCAAGGGTGGCGGTGCTGGCAGAAAAAATAATAGGGGTATGGTGGTGCCAATAGTAAGGTGTGGTGATTGGGGTATAGAGGTAACAATGGTAGTAGGAGAGGCAGTGGTTGCGGTTGTGTTGTGGTGGCAATAATGACGGTGGCAACAACAATGGTGGTAGCAGTAACAGTAACAATGGTGGTGACCATGATGATTGTGGCAGTGGTGGCAGTGGTGGCAGTTATGTTGATGGTAGTGGTGTTCATTTTGGGGGTTTTTTGAAATGGATCCAAATTAACTAAAAATTGAACATATTTCAAAAGTTAAAAGTCACTAAAAATTAGACATATTTTAAAAGGTAGTCTATAAAATTGGACCTATTTCAAAATTTCCCTTCATTTTGTTCTCCAATAAATAATGTCATTTTATAAAAACTAATGAGAGTATTAAAGAAATTGAAAATATTCATTAAATTATCAACTCTGTTTTTTTTTTTTTTATTTATAAAAACAACTTTTTGAAAATAACCTACATAGTCTTTAAAAAGCTGTTGTATAAAGACCATTACTTTTAAAATAAGTAGAAAATTTTATTTTTACCAAATAATTTTTTATTACTTAACTTTAAAATGCAATAGCCTTTAAAAAAAGAAAAACAAAGTCAAACGAAGCCTTAAGAACACAAAATTGTGTTTCAAACTCTTGCCATTTTAATATAGATGGGTTCTATTGTATCATTGTATTTATTTTAAAGCGTTAGCAATGCAGTCATTTTTTATGTTGTCAAAATAGGGCATATACACCACCGAAGCATATCAGATACTTAAGATGAATCCATGTATATCAAAATTTTGGCTTGATTTCGTATTATTGATTTGAGACGCTGCTAACTTCGATGGTTTTGATGTTTGTTGTCATGCAAGTCCTCTTTTGCGAATGAGGATGCTCTCTTGATCATCTTTGTGAAGATTCTGAAAATCTTCTAGTCATGTTCATTCGAAAGTGAAAGAAATTATTTTATCTACTAATAGTGGACAAATTAACGTATTACCAAATTTCATCATACATCGTATAATTAAAAATTATTTTAAATATTTTATTTAAAATAAACACATATAATAATTGATGAAAACTGATGAAATTCGTACTACTTACTACGAACATACATGATTAAATAATTTTCTAGATTCTCACATTCCTAATGGCATCACTCTATGGACAATAGTCCCGTCCTGTCCAGTCTAGTCATCCTCGAAATTAATCCCATGCTGCTCCAAAAGTTGGACCAACACCTGTCGTGTCAGACTTTTTCAGAGGTACAAAGCAACTAAAAGTTGTTTCAGTCAGATTTTTTTTAAAACACGTGATATATTTCAACCACAATTAAAATTTTCGGTTCGCTCGTCAAAACCTGCAGGCTTTTAGGTATAGGCATCTATGCAATGCACTGCTCCTCAAAGGGACACGTGTCACGAACCCACTGGAATCCAAGGCTATCGAGACAAGAATCCCACGCGCATAGCAAGGGCCGCGATTCAATTTATGCAACTTTGTGAGACTAGAAATTAGTTAGTTGTGACAGCTAAAGCAGTTTTAAGTAAAAATTTGGCCTGTGCAATGCATGGGGGGAGAGAGAGAGAGAGAGAGAGAGAGAGAGAGAGAGAAGAGAGAGCCACTAAGCTAGGTTTTCAATTTTTAAGCTTTGCCTAATGAGAGCAACTCGGACTAAACTTTTGTTTCTGTCACTTAGCAAAAAGTGGTTTTTAATTTAAAATTTAAAATTATAATTTAATCGTCAATTTTTTTTGTTATTCATATTTAATTTATCTAATATTACTCTAACGATAATGTGTGACAAATACGTGTTTTTTTACTATGAAATGGAGTTTTGAATGACTTATTTTGGAAGAAGTCTAATTAGAGAGGCAGGAGAGAGGACATATTGTAGTCTTAGCAATTAAAAAACACTACTCATGAACAAAAATTAATAAACATCATCCAAATCTAGCTAATTAAAATTAAGAAATTAAATTATAAATACAGAAACCAGAAAGATGAGATCATCATCCATCCTCTCAATACACACTAACAAATAGAGAACAAAATATCATCAGATCATTGTAACCCTTTTCTGTTCTTCCCTTCTTTCTTCAAACTTCGTTTTAGTTGGTGGGGTTGCTGCGGAATGATCCCAACGCCTTGATCGCCGCCGCCCTCAGGATGTACTGGTGGTACGCCGCCGCTCCCAGTGCTCCCACAAATGGTCCGACCCAGAAGATCCACTACACACAAAAAATCAAAAACCTCATCAGTTAAAAACTCAAAAGATCATCAGAAACACCTCAAAAATGGCATGTAGTTTTGATTCTTACGTGGTCATCCCAGACTTTCTCATTGTTGTATATCACAGCAGCGCCGAAACTCCTTGCTGGGTTGATTCCAGTTCCGGTGATGGGGATTGTTGCCAGGTGCACAACAAACACAGCAAACCCAATGGGCAGTGGAGCCAAAATCTGCAAACCCAGCACAAACCCATATCAACAAAATCTCAAAACCCAGCAAAATACAGAAATATTTACATCAAGAGAGTTAAAGGACCGAAGCGTTGAAACTTACAGGCACGTGGGAGTCACGTGCGCTCCTCTTGGGGTCAGTGGCTGAGAAGACGGTGTAAACGAGGACGAAGGTGCCGATGATCTCAGCACCCAGAGCAGTGCCCTTGTTGTAGCCAGGAGACACGGAGTTGGTGCCGCCGCCGAGGGAGTTGTAGTTGTGCTTCTGGAAGGCCTTCACCAGCCCAACGCCTGCGATGGCTCCCAAGCACTGGGCAACGATGTAAGCCACGGCTCTGATCAGCGAGACCTTGCGGGCCAAGAAAAGGCCAAACGTAACGGCTGGGTTAATGTGGCCACCTGAAATACACCACAACGGCAAAACCCATCAGAAATCAAGCACCAAAAGGGTGAAAAATCGACATGGGTTTCCAAGATTAAGCTGAAAACGAAGCGGGTTTTTGGTATTTTACCAGAGATTCCGGCGGTGCAGTAGACGAGGACGAAAATCATGCCGCCGAAGGCCCAGGCGATGCCCAGAAGGCCAACGCCGCCGCAGTCGCCGGGTGAGGACTTGTGGCCGATGACGGTGGCTACGGTGACGTAGAGGAAGAGGAGAGTGGCGATGAACTCGGCGATGAGGGCCCTATAGAAGGACCAACGCTTGAGCTCGTCCATGTCAAAGAGAGGAGCTGGCGGTGGGTCAACGTAGTCCTTCCCATGGTGGCGGGCCTGTCCCTCCTCGATTACTTCCTTAGACATTTTCACAAACAGGTGGAGAACTCTCAGAAAAGGCTTGGGTTTTCGGCGGAAGGAAGAAGGCTCTGGAGGTTTTGGGAGAGTGAGGTTCTAGGTGTGCGTGTTTTAAAGAGTGAGAGAGGGAGGGGGTGGGGGGGAAGTGGTACATTAGTAGATAAGGTAGGGGTATTTTTGCGATTGTGAAGAATTAGAGAGAGAAGAATTTTTTTAGTGTTTTGAAAAACATAATCGGTCTAGAGAGAGAAAGTGGGAAGTAATGAGTGAGAGAGGGAGAGGGGGGGTGGGGATGGTACATTAATAGTTAAGGTAGGGGTATTTTTGGGATTGTAAAAAGTTAGAGAGAGAAGAAATTTTTTAGTGTTTGAAAAACATAATCGGTCTAGAGAGAGAAAGTGAGAAGGGAATGTGGGACCCAAGGAGTATAGCGAGAAGAAATATTTTAGTGTTTCAAAAACATAATCGGTATATTATGTGTAATAATTACTTATATTATAATACTTATGTATCAAGTTTTGTTTTTGATACATTAAAAAAACATAATAATTACTTGTATTATAACACTTATGTATCAAGTTGTGTTTTCGACACATTAAAAAAATCTACTATGTAATCATCTGAGAGAGAGAGAGAGAGGGGGGGTGAAGGGTTTTAGGGAGGTTATGCTTGCTGATGGGTCGTTGGGTAGGGCCAAAGAAGTCTGCCTGGCATCCAACTAAGGCCACGCCCTGCAACGGTTATATTTGTCCATTCTCTCACTCTCTAGAATGCTCTCTCTCTCTCTCTCTCTCTAAAATTGTGGGGTTCCTTTCGTATTCATTTCTCTGATGCTGGAAGGGAGCATTTGGGTTGGGGACCATCTGGGCATATTTGTATGTTTGGTGGGTTTGCTTTGAGAGTTGGGAGTAGCCAGCTTTCTTCGTTGGACCACTAATTCAGCTCAAAACATGTGATTTTTATGTTTTACTTTATTGGTTCAAATTCAATGGTTGAAACTTTTGAATTCGGTAACTAAATATTGAACCATGTTTATGCATGGGTCCAATACATACTTTATTTTCGTAACCTAAGATAAGAATCCATGCAATAATAATGATAAGAAAGTAAATTAATAGTGGTAAACCACGATTATCCACATTTTCGGGTCCGAATAGGCTATGACGGATTTCACCTTACATATGACCACAATTAAGAAGAATTATCAGCTTAAAGCATCGAATCTGAAACCTGTTACATTTTTTTATTTATTGAAGAGTTGTAGTACACGTGCCACTTGATGTGGTTAAACATAATTAATTAAGTTCTCTTGAAGTTATGTAGAAGAATAATTTAAAACTGTGTTTAATGGATTATCATAAAGAATATTCAGAACTGGGATTAAGATGACCACCTTCAATACTGTTGTATATTAAACATGCGTCTCCCACGTACAGGAAAAGAAAAAAACAATAATTACGTGACAGTCGCATGTATCGTGTTTAATCAACCGAAGATTTGAATTGTTTGATTTTGTAAGAATTCTTTGTCCAAGGACCGAGATGTCTTTTAGCCTGCCCTTTATTGATTGGTTTGTCCCCATTCTTCCAACGGTACCATTTTAGTTGCATATAGCGATCCCAGTGCAGTCACAAGCATCGTGAATGATGTCCCTTCCACGATAAATTTTTTTAGGTATCAAGTACATAAGACAGCTGGTGTTCCTTACGAATAAGGACATGGCATCTGAGTTTCTTTTCTTCATATTGCACATGTTGGCACTTGAGTTTCCATCTTTCTATTTAGTCCTTAAGACCATTTCTAAAAATGAAGTCAAATTTAAAAAAAAAAAAATTTAAATTTTAACAGCTTATATGGCATTTTGACATCTTTTAAAGTTTTATTCTCCAACCGATATGTCAAATTAAATTATTATTTTATTATTTTATAATTTTATAAAATAAATTATTAAACTAATTAAACCAAGCTGTGAGGCGCGAGCAGGCCAATGTGGAACTTCAGCAGAGGTAGAGCGGGATCGTCGCCGCCCCCGTTCTTGGTGCCCAAGCGTAGTGGCGATATTGGGTATGCGTCAGAAGTGAGTTTCTCGACAAGAGGCGATTGGACCGCTCGTGGGGATTGTTGCTGCTATTCTAGCACTTCAATTTCTGATCCCTGCAGGTATTCAATTGAAAAATGAAAATTGGAAATTGAATGCTCATAGACGTGAAATGGGTTTTTGAAATTTTTTTGAACATTGGGGATTTGGGTACCTGTTTGATCCATTTGATCGCATTTTCGTCGAGGCCTAAGGTGTAATCTGTTCACCTTCCTACTAATTAAAAATTAATAAAATACATTTAATAATTAATAAAAAAAAACATTTGAAGCTGACAACAACCTCTTTTGCTACCAATCCATGTCATCACCACATATGATTTGGCACTTCGGTTGGAGAATATTAGTGTAGTCTTTTTTTAACTGTTATAGTTGATGTGTACAATTTGGCATCTCCTTTGGAGATGATCTAATACTCAACTTTTTAGAAAATAATTAAAAAAAAAAAAAAAAAAAGTTAAATAAAACACATAACCCAAATTCTCATTTTGGATCTCTGACCTCCACCCCATTCGATCCATCTCCCCCTCACCTATCTCTCTTTTTCCTTTCCTCTTCTTATTTTTAATTCTACTCCTCCCTTACGCTGGAGAAGGATCCCAGAATTTGCCAACGACCACTTGTGTGCTTCGATCGGAGATTGGTGATTGCAAATGGGAAGGTCAGAGTTGTCGTCCATCATTCTTGGGTACCATGTAGAGCTAAGAATGGAAGAGGAGAAAGGAAAAAGTAGGAAGCGAGAGAATTTGATGGGGTTTCTCTGGTGAAAATATCAGCTTTGATGGAGGTGCGTGATGGTTGGATGAGTTCTTGATGGCACGAGGTGGGTTGTGCCAAGAGGGAGGGAGATTATTTTCAATTTTTGTTTGACATAAGGGTAAATTAGGAATTTTCATTGACAAAAAAAAAATACTAGTTGACATTTTCTTAATTAAAAAACTAGATAATTAGGTGTTAGACTTTTATTGGTTAGGAACACCAGCTCAACTGGTATACCCGGTACCCAGAAAAATTTCTCCCTTTCCACCTCTGATAATTTTATTGGAAGGTACTTAATCAGTTTTATATCGAAAGTATCCTTGTGCCCGATCAATTTTGACAGTAGTTTAAAACAATTCATATTTACTATGAGAGAAATCCAAATTTTTGTATATATCGAATTTCTCTCATTCTAAGTATGAATTTTTGTGTAAAATAAAACATTTCCATGAAACAGAGAAATGAAATGTGCTAAGCCAGTTAAATAAAATAAAACATTTTAAAACAATTCATTGAAATGTCTTTATTATACTAAAATTTGAATTTAGGTTTCTCTCATTGTAAATATGAATTGTTTTTTAGTGACATTCCTGTTTATTTGTAAATGAGAAGTCTTAGGTTCAAGAAAAATTTGAACCACATTATTGTTAGTCTATTATGAGACTATTAAGCCCACTCCCCTTCAAAGAATTTTTTTTTTTTATTTTTAAAATGATCGAGCACATGGGTACTTTCATTATAAAATTGATCAAGTGTCTCCCAAATCAAATCAAATTAAAGTCAATAAATGAAAGGTAGTTTGTTGTACAACATTTATTTACTTTGTGGAGTGCATTATTTTTGGTTGGTTTGGCCAAGTTTGGAATGCAGCTCACGAGATGTCCTTGGTCACTTGTTCATGTCTTATGTATTTTGATTTCATCTGTTGAGAAATATCACATGATAATTAACAAATATTTGCCTTTCAAATATTTTGAAACTAGAGTACGTTTGTCAGTTTTATTTTTTTATTTTTTTATTTTTTTAGTTTTAAAGTAATTAAAGGGTCTCAAGTTAGACTTATCTGAATAATGACAATTTAATATTTAATTACAGTTGACACATTGTATGATTTAGTGCTCATATTTTTTCTTCTCAACGATGTCATTGCACATTGTAATTAAATATCTGGAAAAACATCGTCGGGAAAAACATCAGGAAAATATCTGACTACCCAGACATCTTCCACACGAGCATGAGTCTTCTCAGTCATCACTACATGAGCTAAGTAGCCTTGACAACCTTTTCTCAACATTCGTTTCACCCTCATGGCAGAGATAACTCCGTGTTTCAGACCACTACGTTCGCCAACAAAAGTTACGATAGGCATGCCCGGTCGATGGAAAGTAACAATTTTCTGGTGACAATTCAACATGGCACGATTGGAATCTAACCAATCCATGCCCTAGATAACATTGAAATCAATGATGTCCAATGGAACAAGATTAGCTAGCATTACGACATCCTCGATAAGAATAAGACATCCTCGACATTCCCAACTCACATAACAAATTTCACCCATAGGTATCCAGAACTCCAATTCATAACCAAGGGGAGTAGGGTGAGGTTGAGTCTTTTGAGCAAACATATAGGAAATAACCGAATGAGTAACACCCGAGTCAATTAATATTCAAGCAAAAATGGCCAAGAACATTCAACGTACCCATGATCAAATCCAGGTTACTCTGGGCATCCTGTAAGGTGATGTCAAGGATTAAAATATCGGTCGTCAGATAATATCGAGCCTCCAATTTACTGATATTTCGGGGGATATATCGTTATCGTTTTAGGTATCAGGAAAAATCAACAAAAATGACAGATATAGGCATTGAAACACATAATTTTGGTCTAAAACTTTCATAGATGTTATGTACATTATCAATGAATGTATTGAACAAATAAAACTCAAAATTTACTAATAATAAGTTATACATATGATGAAATATAAGTGGTATGTAATGTGCGTTAACGAAAAGTTTTCTAATAAAATGTTTATTAGAATGAATAAACCATGCATAAATCCATAGTTTGTTTAAACATTAGATTAAAATTTAGATAAGTGTCCAATTACATAAATGAAGAGCTCCTATGAGGTTCAAACAATGAGGAACAACCATCTAGATTCATACAATAGTCATACTAAGTCATGTAACCTGAGCAGTTTGTAAGCCATGTTTGAACATGGTGCACATATGTCTCTCTTGAGCTCCCTACTATCCTTCCATACATGGGATAGTTAGGATTAACCCAACTAGTAGGTCCATAGTCTGTTTCATCATCTTGAGCTCCATAACTAGTTCCACTATAATCAGTCATGACATACCCATAACCATCATAAGATTCATTTGAGTTAGTACTAGGTCTAGTTCCTATGCCCATAGATCCAAAACTGATCGCCATGTCATCTTCAGATGGATTGTTTGGTTGGCTTCTTTTCCCTGAGTATTGCTTCCCAATTGAGCCAATGCCTGGTCCAACTTCTCTGCATCCATGATCCTCATCTTGGGTGGCATGAGTAAAATCAACCTCGATAGTAAATGGGCTATATTGTCTTTCTTCTTCATTACCTCCTGATCTAGTATTACTTCCTCCATCATTATCTAATGAATTGGATGAACTTTCCTTTCTACTAGTACTAGCATTGTCTCTCAAGGGACGTCTTTAACCTTGCCGAGTGCCAAGCATATCCTTTTCAAATGATGAAGTATCTCTACTTCTAACATTTTCGGATATGACTCTATCAACATCAACTCCTTCTTGGGCAGCATGTTATGCTATAACGGCATCAGGGTTGCCTTATTCATCATCCAAGTGAGCTGTCATAATCCATTGTTGAATTGGATTATTATCATCATCAGATGGTTGCCCTGCAATGTCAAGAAGTCTATGTAGTCATTTTCTGCAACCTTTTTCATTTCGGCCTCTTCATCACATAGCTTAAGTTGCATATTATAATAGCAAAAGATAATCTTTTCCAGCCTGGTATATGCAAGACGGTTCCTTTGTTTCGTGTGAATAAGAGCAAACGTACTCCAATTGGGTTCATATGCCGATGATGATGGTGTCTGTGACAATATACGCATAGCAATTTTTTGCAAGTTCGGGGTAGAATCACCATGAACATTCCATCATTTTGCTGGGGGGGGATCGATTTTCTTGATTTGACGGCCATCTCAGTGCGAAATGTCTTTCTACAGTCTCTAAAATTTATCACCTGGATTCATAACGTTTTGTATTCAGTATGCATAAAACTAAACTTAATGAGGAAGTCATTATTTTGTGTTCACTTACCTCGGCCGCAAATGCTTGCAAACCTCTATCCCCAGTTGGATTCAACCTTTCAACGCGTTAGAGTCCTGAAAGTAACTCTTTATTGTGGCCAACCCCTGTTTCATATTGATATCTAGGGTTCAAGTAGTGGGCTACAAATATGAAGATTAGTTAATGCTCGTTGTATAAATTTAAAAATTGATGCACGTTTTTACTAAGAGATTAAAACATACCAACTTGATGTAATGGACGAGATAATGTGACATCCCATCTGTAATTGATGATTTTGAGAATCCATTTTTTTCCCTTCAACTTAGAAATCTTCTCTTTCATTATGTGAAACATATCATATAAGATAAGCATTGTAGGAACTATCTTTGCGTTAACAATTCGCAGGATGCTAAACAAAGGCTCATAGATGGATTACACTTCTTCCATACATCCCAGAATCTATGATCAAGGACTCGACTTTCAATTCTCTTCCCTTCTTCTGATTCACTGAATCGACTATTATACCATTCCTCACTTGTAAAAAGTTGCCTCAGCCCAGCTTTCTTATTTAAGATGCTATTGATGGTGATGTAGTTTGTCGCAAACCGAGTTGCACCGGATCAGACCAAATCTCCTTGACAGAAGATCCTCATCTGAGCCAATAGCCAACCATGATTGTAAATGTAGTTGGTTAATTTCCTAGCTTTATTTATGACATTAGCCACTGAGTCTTGCTTCCCAATATCTTCAAATATTATATCAATGCAATGTGTAGCACAAGGAGTCCAATAAATAGGATACCGCTCCATCATTATGTCTCTAACCTTAACAAAGGCTGAACCATTGTCAGTGACAATATGAACAACTTTCGATGACCCAACCTCTTTTATGACATCCTTCAACAATTTGGCGATGTACTTTGCATCCTTGGTTTTATTTGAAGCATCCATTGATTTCAAAAAAATTGCTTTCCGTTTGAGTAGACCATGAAATTTATTATGGACAACCTCGTCAGGCCAGTCCATCCATCAGTCATGATGGTGTATCCATACACGCCCCAATCTTCCTTTACCTTTTCCACATAGGCTTGTATGTCTGTGTGTTCCATATCTAAGCACTTATGCTTTATTTCATACGACGATGGTGTGGCTACGCCTTGACCTAATATAATCAAACTCATAATAGCAATTGGTGTGTTTAGAATATTTAAGTTCAAGAAAGGAAAGTCATAAGGAATAAAGCAAAACCTGCTTGTTGGGCTGCAGCAATCATGTTCTTAAAATGAGGGGAACTTGCTTTTTGAGGAGCCACATTCTCAAGTATAAAGAATTTGCTACATTATCTTCCAAGTACCTCTGCTGAGTTTCTAATCATGCCTTTGATTGTTCTCTGTTTTGCTATAGTGTTCTTGTGTGGCATTGGTACCGGAGGAGATCGGAGTGGGTCTTGAAAGCTTTGAGTGTGACGATAGTGCGGTTGACTACTACCACTTGCTCCCCTTGCAAATTGTTTGCTTCCCATTCCATAAACTCCTTTTTGTCTAAACCATTTTTCTTCCTTCGACGCTCTAATGGCAGCAAGGTAATCTTCTTTCTCCACAGGGTGCATGTCTGGAGGATATGCATATCCATCCTCATCATCATCATCATCAATAGGATTGCTACTTTTATTGCCCATGTATCCCTTTCTTGTTGTAGATCTTATGTTCTCTTCAACATATTTCTTATGTTGTTTGCTAGAATCTTTATCCTTTATCCATGCAATTACCTCCTTCTTAATATCTGGTGGTACTTCTTTGCACTTCTTTACACTCTTATGTGGATTAAATCCGGCCAAATGATACTTTAACCGTGTAATTCGACCACTTTGAAATGTGGATTCACAAAATGTGCATATTGTGCCATGCTTATTGCCTTCTATTGGATGAGCATATTTCCATGCCATATCAAGATCACCAGGCACACTAGCTCTACTTGGTCTACTACTACTTGCCATTTTTAATCTATCACACTTAAATATATTAAATTAACTGACAATAGCAAATCTACTACAAAAATAATACAGACCATGAGGGAGAGCCACATACCTAAAACAACAGTCAAAGAGAACTTGCAAACAAGGAAAGAAGTTCACAGACTAAATAAAAATTGAAAAGCTCGCAGAGAAAAAAGAGAAGTGAAGATTTGGTACCCAAAAAAAAGTAAAACAACCTTTGATTTAAAGAGGGCTTCTCTCGTGATAACAATGGGAAGTTTTGGTGGTTGGGGGACAATGGTATATGGGCTTTGTAGACTTTATTTTATGGATTCCATTTGGATGATTCTCTGGCATTGATGGAAATAAAGGTATTCAGATTTTTTTTTTTTTGGAGGTATATGGGCAGTGCATTGCATATTGCCAATTGCCTAACTTCAAAAAGTGAAAAAGAAACAACAAAACAAAAAAAAACAAAAAAAAAACAAATATTAAATATAAAGAGTTCCACAAGAAGCTCAGACACATGTGCATCATTTTCTTGCAAGTATTAAAGATATATTTGACCAGAAATTTAATATTTGGATTTGTGTATTTCTTTCTCTTCAAATGAGACACGTATGTCCCTCAATTCATTATGCATAGATTCTTTATAGTAATAATTAATGGATACTCCAAAAAATCTTTTGAATTGGATATTGCCAAAAGCCTTCACACATATCTAATCACTGCCCACATACCTCCAAAAAATCTTTTGGGTTTTATTATAGGTATCGGGAAATATCGAGGATATCGGCAAAATATTGGAGATATCGCACTTATCGGGGATATATCGTTGATATAGGGGAAGATATCAACAGTTGAAAATATCGATATATCGGTGTATTGGCAGATATTTCAATCCTTGGGTGATGTTGTTGATGTGACCCTGCACTTGTTGTCTACCTCCACGACCTTTGTTAGTCTGATTTTGATTGATGCATCTTTGATTATCTCAACCTTGATTTGTTTGATTAGACTGCCTGGCCAAGTTGCCGCTGCTAGAAGCTATATCAAGATTCTGGTATTGCCCTCCAGTATACCACTGTGATCCGCAGCCCTGATACGGCATATAACCCTCTGGTACTAGGGATAACTGAGCTAGTAATATGGGACATCAGGCCTGTACTGATACACTTTTCCTGGATACTGGGATATGTCTCCCTGGTAATGAAAAACACCACCATAACCTGTCTGCTGGTAGGTACCAAGTCCTGGAATCTGCTGGAGAGGAACTGCAGGTGGTAGTGTAGGAGGCTGAGTTTTCTAACTCTGAAGGCATTGATTAGCTCTATGCCTATCTGACCGCACGTATATCATCCATTACTTCCCCTCTTACATTCACCATAATGACGACTGTTGCACCTAAGGCAGAACTAAGCACCAAAATTATTGGAGGTCCTTTAACTTTGAAAACATGAACTACCAGTGGACCTGCTGCCTTTTCGAGGGGTATTAGAACTTGAGCCACCGCTAGATGATCAAGAACTGTTACTGCTTCTCTTGAAATTTTGAGTTTTTGGAGGACCAAATGATGTTTTTCCCCTGTTATTATTCTTCTGAGCATTACTATTATTGTCTTAATCATTGTCATCATCAGGAGCATTCTTGGAATCTTTAACACGAAGCAGAACCTCAAAGAATTATTGGTAGGTAGAGCATGAAGTAGAAGTCGCCAAAGAACACAATCGTTTACGAGTCCCCTTCTTAAAATAACGGAGCATCTCTCTGAGATTCCCAACGATCTCGGGACAATAATGGGATAAGTCAGTGAACTTCCAGTGGTACTCTATGACTGACATTTTACCTTCCTTCAACTTTATGAATTCGTTTTTCTTTCGATCCTTGTATTCCGGAGGTGTGAATCTAGTCTTAAATAGGCGCCTGAAAACATCCCAATTCATGGCATCTTGAGCAGACAACGGGCGTGACTTTTGAGCCCACCATGATTCCGCTTCCAGACAGAAGAACCAAGTCGTTGTTTCGACCCATCTCTCCGCTGGAAGATTCCCATGTTGCTGCATAACGTGAAAAGTCTTTTCAACATGGTCGATCCAAACCTCGGATTTCTCAGGCCCCTCATTGCCAAAGAAATTATTTATCTGAAGATGGGATACGGTCTCTAAGGTAGTCCTTTGGGAGGGTGAAGTGTGGACTGAATGGCGCTGGCGATAGCCTCATTGAGTTGCCCAAAATCAGGAAAATTAGTCTCAAAATGGACAGGTGACACTCTACGAGGTGGCATGATTCTGACATAAGAGATAAAAAATTATTAGGACCTATAACACATTCGAGGAATGCAGGACTACCAAACCTATGCTCTGATACCAAACTGACACACCTCGACCGGAGTCAAGGCATGTTGGCCATCACTCAAAGGTGATGTAACCAAAAAGGAAAGTAAAGCATAAAAATATGGATAAATTTAAACCAAAACTAACATTTATTTAATCTAAGTAGTGAGTGCACATCAGTGGGAAGAACCCATAAAACACAAGTGTTCAGAGCATAGATGACATAAAAGTGTGCAATCGAAACTAGTTATAGTGCTTAATACACAACTGGGAAAAGCCCCTACACTTATTTATGGATATGTCAGAATCACAGGATATTCCTTGCATGCAACAGAGTAATCAGCTAACTAAGACCTGGACGGGCGAAAAACAAAAAGGTGAGTGGGCAAAAATAAAGGTTTATAAACACATTTATTTTCGAAACATACTAACCGCTTGCCATAAAACCTGTATGGTTTCTAGAAAATCATACTACATATAAATATGAAATCAAATGCAAATTAACAGTAAATCCAGAAATACGCTAATCATAATAGCTCAACAATAGTATAAGTAAAATCAAGTGCTCATCAATCTATGCGAACACATGAGTTCATATAGAGGGAATCTGACATGAACAGGACTGGGTGTAATCATAACATACGCTTTAGTACTACAATCACATGAAGATTGGCACTAGGCGCATAACATTCGAGTCGGAGTTGCCTATTACAACCTGTATGACAAGACTAGCACCTATAATGGATCCAAGATGAGCGTGCGGTGTGATGTGAACATACACGTGAAGCTTGGCCTTGGTCGGAGCGAGTACTACACCAGTGCAAGCATGCATAATGCGCAAGTATAAAGTGTATGAACATGCCCTGACAATATATAAATCTCAACAACAATAATGGCATTTTAAAATAAAATAAATCATGGCATGATAGGCGTAAAAAAAATCAATCTAAAAACACATGCGGAAACTATAAACGTTATATATAATATATAAAAACAAATGCCCACTCACTAATACGTGGTCGAATCGTAGCCTCCTAGCCTTGTTTGTCCTCATACGTCCTAGGGGTAAATATCACATATATGCGAAATAACTAAACTAATTAATTAAATAGGACATATACTAAAAGGCTAGGAAAATCTCCCATAATTTGCTCAAACAGAGGGTTTAATTATACGGAAACATTTTACTCGACGTCACGGAACCGTATGCATCAACCACACGCCGGCAAAAGGCCAGATGCGGTGTCACGTGCTATCACGCGCCGCCAGGTAGTGGCCACACGCGCTTGACAAACTGACAAATTCCAAGGAATATTTCATCAGATTCTGAGAGAATATTATGTTAAGTTTAACAGCGTTACCTAATGGCGTCAGAATATTTTGTTAACTTTAACGGAATATTCTTCTTCTTCTCTGGTTGTCCTCCGCTGTCCATTATTGTCTAGTTCGCCGGAAATTAGGAAATTTTCACCGGTTTCTGGAAAAATTTCAAATCTTCAAATCTTCATTTCTCAACCTTTTTTGACAAACTTTATATAGAAATGAAGCTGGGGAAAAGGAGAACAAGATTATGCCTCTTAAATGTCCATAGCCCCGAACCCAAACTCGTCATCTCAAAACCGTGTGTTTTCACGTTGGCTCCACTTTAACCTTAGGCTAGTGGCCACAGGGAGTTGCGTAGGTGCTTCCAAAACTCTCAAAATCTTGTAACTCGAACGGAAAAACATCAGGGAAAACTCCATCCAAGTCGGAGCTCCGAGTTGGACCCTCAAAACTTGATTATTTTAGGATCAGTTGGTATGAATGGGTTCGTGAGGATGAGAGGATCTCGATGGTGATAATTTTAGGCTCGTTCTATGAAGTTTGATGATGATCCTTGATGTTGCTGAGGAAAGAAGAGAGCTACGGGGTAAAAGAAGAAGAAGAAGAAGAAGAAAGACAGAGGTTTCTGATTAGACAGAAAGAAGAGAGATGGTGTTGTTAGATTGGGTGAGAAAATGTGGGAAAGTAATTGATTGGTGATGAGGTAGAGTAAGGCACGGGTTAGATTTTAAAGAGAAAAGAGATAAGATTTGTACAATTTGAAATCAGACGAAATTTAACGTGCCCTATCAAAAACAATAGTTTCCAGTACTAAATAATTAACGCACACGTGTACAATTCTACCCATTGTTTATGTACTTTAACTAAATGTAACTTTTTCGTTACGACTCCGATTCGGGTCTGGCTCGCACTCACGCACTTGTAATGCCGAGTATTATTTAATTACGATAACGAGAAAAATAATTTAAAGCTGAATAACTATGTCCACGTCAGATTCCACTTTTGCCCAAAAACGGCATAAATGTCAATTTACACATTGGGGGAGAAAATTACTTAAAAAATTAAAGGCGGGTCGTCACAGTTCATCAGTTGTTTACATCCCTTATAACCAAGAAAATATTAATTTAAAACTATTAGAGCAGTTCCACCCCTAAGGACTTTGTGCCAGCACCCAGCCCATTTATCCACTTCAGTGAACAGTAATATACTCCAATGAACAGCAATAGACCAAAGCATCTCCACCCCTAAAAAAATGCGCTGGCACCTAGTCTAAAAATGCGATGGCACAAACAATCTCCACCCCTACAAAATGCACTGGCACCCAGCTGCATTTAAAATATTATTAATTTTTTTATAAAATAATAAATAAATAAAATTGTTTTAATTTCGGATAGGATTTTTAACCAATCTCGTCACGCTACGTGTCATTATCCGAACGTACTATTTTAAGTTTATGTAATTTTATTTAGTGTGTTTTTTAAAAAAAGTTTATTTGGTGAGGTTATGTAAATTTAATTGGTGTTTTTTATTTTTAAGTTTATTTGGTGAGTTTATGTAATCTTATTTAGTGTGTTTTTTCGTGAGTTTATTTGGTGAGTTTATGTAATCTTATTTGATGAGTTTATGTAATCTTATTTGGTGAGTTTATGTAATCTTGTTTGATGTGTTTAAATAAAGTACAAAAAATAAATTTGAAATTGCATAAAGTTCTAAAAATGAAGACGAAATTACATAAAGTACTAATAATAAATAAGAAATTACATCTATTAATAAAAATAAAGTACTAAAAATAAGGACGAAATTACATAAAAATTACATAAGAGATTAAATAAAGTACTACAAATAAATACGAAATTATACAAAATCTCCGTAGCTAGGATATGTGGTGCTAGGATCTTCATTTTAGGAAGGATTTGTGTAGCTAGAACCCCTCAACTTGTTTCCGCATCTCTTGCACGCCTCCTTCGCACGACCTCTTTTTTTTTTTTTTTTTTTTTTTTCCAATGTCCAAAAATATTTGGAATTTGGAGATAGTCCTACCAGAGGCTTGTTCATAATGTCATAATCAGCTTGAGCCATCCCTTCTTCTCTAAGCATCTCATTTTCTCAATTAAGTGCTTCTCTAATAATCTCGTTCTCTCGATTAACTTTTTCTCTTTGTCTCTCAGCCACTACATCACGTCTCTCAGTAGCTGCTAATATTGTTGCCATAGCAGCAACTTTTTACTCATCTCTTGCCTTTTCCTGCGCCATCCTCAGTTCACCTTGGCAAGCAAGTTCCTCCATATATTTAGTGTAGTCATTTTTGGAAGAATTACTTTTTTTCTTTTATGCCTTTTTACCTTGAGGCTTGAGGGACTGACGAGTCGGTTGGGCCTCTGGCACTTCTTCAGGCATCCCTTCCGTCTCGCAAAAATGTGTCGGTTTCTTATTCGGTTATGTCTGCTTCTGGTGAATTATGTAGACCCATACTGTGCATGGCAACTTTTGGACCAGTTGCCACAATTTTGTATCTGGGGCAATCTTTGACAATTTGCCAACATTCCCATCTGTTGAATGATTTGTTATGGTTCTTTGCATTGTAGAATGCTTGTGTTTGTAGTGTCTATATATGTGGGATAAGACAGTATTAAAAAATACGGGTGTAACACACATAAATAAATTAAAATATTGATGCGGGTGGAATGCATATAAATAAATAAAAATATTGTCACCTGATCCGCTAAACTTGTCCCACTACGCATATTACCGGAAGCATGAGAGATGGCGTTTTTCCAACAAGTAAAGGATGCGTTGAGATTTTTCCAACGACCTTGAAGACTTGAACTACTTCTGGCATCTTTTCCATGTACATCGCAAAACGCTTTCGTAATTTTACTCCACATTTCTTGCTTATCCATCTAATTACCCGTAATCGGGTCATGAGTAGTGTGCACCCAACATTCACACAACGTAACATCTTCAATGAGTTTCCACGAAGTCTTTTTTTTTTTCCTCTCAAAGTGTAGAAAATATTGAAATGTTGAAAGTGTAAAAAATATTGAAATATGGTGTAAGGTGGAAGATGAGGGTGGAAGATGAGGGTTAGGTATTTATAGAAAAAAAAAAAAAAGTTTTTAAAAAAATTTCTGTATTTTTAATAAATTTTAATGTATTAATTTATTTGGACCGTTGGATTTGAAAAATATTCAAATTCAAGAGCCAAGAAGCTGCCACATGGCCAACGGTCATAATTATGACCGTTGAGCCTTTTTTTTTTCTTTTTTTAAATTTTTGGGGGAAAAATTGTGGACCGTTGATCTGTGATCTAACGGTCCAGTTTAAAAGTAAAATTCAAATTTTTTTTACCGTTGGAAATCCAACGGTCTAGAAAAACTAGCCATTGAAAATCCAACGACATAGAGAGGGCCACATCTCCTACTTCCGGGTGAAGAGCAAGTAGGCTGATAGCGGGCCCCACCACCTGCACCCTTATCCCCTACTCGCGCCCACGCGCCAACAAATAGGCCAGTCCCTGGGTCAATAAAAAATGGGCTGGTCTCTTGCCTGGCTTGGGTTGGGTGCCAGGCAGTTTTGTGGGCTGGAGTGGATTGACACACCCCCAATTTGGTTTTTTAACTGGGTACTGGGCTATTCCACTTCCGTTGGAACTGCTCTTAGAACTACGATCAACTTCTGTTTCTTATCACTTATATAAATAAAATCGTCGTCGATTCACATGACTGGAAAGTTTATTACTTATTTATAACTAACGCATTATGTATTTCACTCATATTCATAATATAAGAATTAAAAAAAAAAAAATTAAAAAACAACACCGGAGGCTCGGAGGACAAAAATGACACGTTGCTTGTAGCTAAAACGGCTAGATGCTTCCAGAATGGGGGAACGAAACGGTAAAATAGTCATATTTTCCTTCCTTCTCTCTTGCACAGGAAAAAAAAAAAAAAAAAAAAAAAATCCTTTTTTTATCTCCATGGCTGTCAACCCCAACCTTTGTTTGGTGGGGCTCCCTCTCTACCGTTTTTTCCTGTTTTCTTTCTCTTCCTTTATTCTGTTAACCTGTTTTTTATCGTGTGGTGCTGTGCTATGAATTTTTGTGTCTCAGTTTATTTTCTAGGCCAAGTTACATTTATAGTTGTTATAGTTTATCCTTCAGGGCAAAAAGGAAACTGCTTTTGTATTACCTGTAGCCAAAAAGGAAAAGTGCTTACATATTCATGCTACTCAGGATTTGCATTGTGATTCGGATACATAGAAGAGCCCTGCTTTTTCAGTTATCTGATGATGAAAAGGGTTACCGATTAAAGTAAAAAATGTTGAACAAAAATGAGAGATAAACAGTTACTCAGATGGCATTTGTGTGGCGGTAGAAAAGCCTTCAGTTGACTGTAATTTTAGGGAAGTTTGTGCATGTACAAATGCATCATCTTCTTACGTGCGGATGCTTATACGATATTAGCGAATGAAAAACACGTAAGTACATCACAGCATGCAGCAACTCTAATGTTTTCTTACATCATAATGCTGCACGCAGAAACAGACTCCGGCCAAAGAATTATTTATATGGAACAGATTTGCCAGTCACATGGTATTATAATTCAATAATATAATGCTATGTTAGAAAATTTAAAAATATCATTGTCTTATTTAAATAGAACGCTACCATAATAATAAATTGTTTCATATGAATCATTATCCTCACGCCAAGGTTGTTGATATGGCGTAAATAAGATTTTGGTTCCTAACGACCCTGAACACACCAATGGCCCTTGACTAGGCAGTAGGTACATACGTACATTCCTTAATTCGATGGAAATCTGAATAAACTACTTGAATATGAATGGTGCTATCCACGTACACTTTTTTATTTTTTCACATTCTTCTTAATTTCTAGTCATCAATTCGAATGAATTGAAAATTATCAAAATACATAAATTAACAGAAGATGTATAGAAGGTAATATATATATATACACACACACATGTATGTGTGTGTGTGTGTGAATAGCATCTTTTGAGAAATGCCCAACTTGAAATGTCAATCATGAATATTTTTAGGGACCTTTTGTTGGCATTAGGAAATTACAGGTTCAGGGTCCACCACTATTTTGATCTGATCTTGGGTGGAAGCTTGCGACAGTGAGGAAACAAAAATGAAAAATTGTGCCAACAAACAGATTGCACAAAAATGCCCAAATCTAAAGTGAGGATTTTGGTTTTAGTTACTCAAGGTTAAGGCACAAAGTTACCTCTTCTAAGGATCATCTTCTATAAGGTTTCATGCATTTTTTTCTCGTCTCCTTCGTCCTGGAGGCTGGAGGTAGGCTTACATAAGACGAGACACTAAGGTGGAGCATTATGTGACAATAAAAATTTAAGTTACGCACTCAATGTCACATAATTGAGTTGAGATACTATCACTTTGACATCTCGGTAATTCATTTTCTCTAGTTTTCTTGGTTTGCTACGGGAGGCTTCCTGGATTATGATCATTGCTTACAATTTAGTTTTGGGTAGGATAATTCATGAAGGAATGGGATATTCCCTTCCACATCTTTCTGTTTGATTAACTAAGATGTGGATTAATTAATATAAGTTGGATGATTAGACATAGATGGACCCTTCATCATCGATGCTTAGAACACGCAGCGGACTCCAGGGCACAGAGATCCTTCTCGCTGCAACCCCAATATAAAACATAAAAAAGTTTTTTTTATACAAATACAAAAATTGGTACAGCATATGATCCATACGTAAATTACTATATAATCTACAAGATTGGAAAACATACAGATACAGTAGAGCTTGGAATCATGAAAACAGTTTGGCTGCCCAACAAGGTTTAACCAAACCAACTCCGAAATTTCTTGTGCAAGATTGGATAACATGAAACAACTAAAGTTGTTCCAAAGTTTCATGCACACGTTAAGCAGTACACGATACGGAGCAATAGTTCTTTCGCGGTTAAGCCACTGCAGGGAAAATGTCAAGCATCAATCTCGGCTGTGAAGTATACAGCAACAATGCCTGCAATGAATGTGGTTGTGAATATAGTAACTCTCTTTCGAACCGCTGTCTGCTCCATTCTCAAAACGGTAAAAATTGGAGTCCGATTTCAGATCCTGAGCAAGATTAATGCAAGGAGGAATTACAAAGTAGATATCCCAATCAATTTGTGCCCAAACCGTGTTATGATCCAATGAACCTGCTTAGACAAGAAAAGTGTAAGCATAAATTCATCGTGTAGGTTGTGAATAATGTGCATTTCAGTGAAAGTAGCTACCATGGACACTTACAATGTTATTTTGAGAATCGGCCAAGTAGAATCCTTGAATCGCAAGAATAGCTAGGTTGGAAGTTACCACAACAAAAGTACTTAAGAATGCATTCCCATCCACTCGAACACAAACGTCATGTACCTGAAACCGTAAACATCTATCTGCAAGAGAGAGAGCAGGCAGAACGCTATCAATAAGTTGCTATAATGAACCATCTTAGCTAAAAACTTGTAGCAATGGAGCTTGTTTTACCTTCATCGAAGAGTGAAGTAATCAGAATGAGATGATAGGACTAAAGTAAGTCATGCTTTTCAACCAAAGAAATGCTTACAGAGATCAAGGGGTTCAAAATTGACAGCACGGGGTTCATCCGACAGAGACAGGGTAGCGACAAAGCAGAGGATGATGCACAGTGATTCAGTTTTGGTTATTGAAACATAAACATTTTGATCTTTGAAAAAGAGTACAGAGTCGGGAGGGAAACTAGAGAGTTTTGAAAAAATGGCAAAGATTCAAAAGGAGGTTCAAAAAATAACAAATAACAAAATAAAAGCACAGCAGGCACCAACATAAAGCAAAAGATCGGAACTTAATAAAATCGTTCCGTATTAAGATAATAAAAGGGGTCTGCAGAAATCTTGATAAGACTTGAGCATCACTAAACAAAAAATCGCTTCAATTACGAGTAGCCATAAAACTTAGCTCTCCTTCCAAAAACCCCCTAAAAGCAAAATATGAATGCTCTAGCTATATTGACATCCCTATCATACTATCAACATTGTGGAGAAGGCCCTTCTGCTTACTCGAATGCCCACTGGTTCTCCCTGCGAACCTCTTCTTCCTCCTCAGGGGTGAAATCATTCTTGATGTTGAATGTCTTGCGGACATCTTCAGGTGTCTTTCCCTTGATCATGTCAGCCAGAGTCTGGCAGGTCAGATCCAGCAGGCTCTTGATGTTTAGATAGTTCGCAGCCTGAAAAATTGGCAATACAGATAAATTAGCCAAAATATCCATGACAAAACAGAAATGGCGATGCAGATACAATGATTCAAGATCAACAAAAGACAACCAAATCTTCTGCTGCACTAGTCTATAACCCCATGCTCTTAGTAGCTCAATTGTGCATGCAATGTGCCAATGTGTAACAAAAATTGAATGATTTTGCCAATAAACAAGTATAAAACCGTATAAAAGTTGTAGCAGTAACAAACCCTGAAACAAAAGATATGCAAATACATTAAGATAATATATATACTCAACAGTAGAAATAGGCAAAGCAATGAAACTTTAAAATTCAAGTGACTGACTGCCTAAAATATTAGGTATTGTTTTACTTTTGTTCGCAAAATCAATCGAACCCAGCATAGTACATTCTAGGAACTAACCGATTTGAGTGAAGCTAAGCATCCAAAGAAGCACCACACATACCAAAATCCACATCATGATCATAGAACACATTAAGAGACTTTCAAACTAGTAAGCAATTGAAATTGAACAAAAAGGAAGTAACAAATTGCACCAAAAAGCAAATAAAAATATACCTCTCTTTCTCCTAATTTCGCATAAATAAACCCAAGAAGCAAATTCTACACTAAAATTTCAACAAGGTATTCCAGAAGAGACGATAAAAAACCCCAATTATTTGTTCTAAAAAGAATCCATCTTTCCTCTAATTTCTCATAAAATAATCCAATCTGCGTACCCTAACCCTAAACTTTCAGCAAAACACTCAAGAAATCGAAATCAAACCTCATAGAAACAAGAGCATTCAGATTTACAAAGAAATCGAACAAATAATAACAGAGTTGGGATCACGATACTTACTAAGATCAGATCAAAGAGGACATTCTGATCAGCTTTTATCTCGTTGAAGAAATCCTCGTCAAACTTCTTGAGAGTCTCGTCGCCGCTCTGGCCGAGGTCGGTGCTGTCGCCGTCTTTGCGACCCTCGACATGCTTCCGGCAGTACTCGATGATCTTGGCGAGGATGTGGCTGGTCACGTTGTGGAGAGGGATCACATTGTCGGTGCAGTCCTCCACCAAGTGCTTGATGGTCTGTGACTCCATAGCAACCGCCTCATCGACCTCGAACGCCTCGCCGTCCGAGCTCTTCAGGGTGATCATCTTCTTCTCAGCGGCCATCCCAGTCTAGGGTATTCGAGAGAGAGAAAGGGATTTTAGGGTTTCAAAATTGATTTGTGAATTGTGAAACGAAAGGATGGGAACTGAGGAGGTTTTTCCTTCTACAGGTTGAGAATTCGAGAGAGAGGAATTATAGAGCGCGCTCGAAAAGGAGAGTATTTTATTTATTTTATTAAATTCTTGTAATTAGCAGTGAAGGATACCAAAATAAATGGATTCGAAAGATTTGAGAATTATGTTTTTATCTAGGTTCGTTAATGGTATAACTAGCAAAGAGCACATATTTTTTTGTGTGGGAATAAAATAGGTATATGATTATTATTTTTTTTTTTAAATGAGATTAAAATAGGATAATTTTTCTCATGTTCTCCTCAAGTGTAACCGCTTCAGTTTATTCAAATTATCCAAAAAACATCATGATTTCACTTACGTGTATGAAAAAAATGATGGTATGACAAGTTCTCTTAATCAGTGCATATTTTTTATCTTATGTAAATATATAAAATTACTATTTTGCCCTCTTATGTAAATATTGTATATAAAAAATGAGGGTAAAATAGGAAAAAAGGAAAAAGTTTAAAAGATACAAAATTACTATTTTACCCTCCTCATGCATCATTATGTATTCAAAAGTGAGGAGAAAATTGGACGAAAAAGGGGCAAAAATTTGACAAGCCCTCTTCTCTTAATAGAATAGATTAGAATCACCTGCAATTTTTTAACAATTTTTAGATCAAACATTTGTTTCTTTTTAAGATTTGATTAAGACGCTTTAATCAACAGCCACGTCAACATTTGTTGTTTATTTAAATTACATATTTTTTAAGCTAACATTCTAATTATCGGTTTCCAATATGTCCTTTTCAGAGTTTTTTTTTATAATTATTATTTATTTTATTTTTAATTTTATGTGGCCTCTTTTTTAGGGGAATATTTTCTGATTGTTGATAATGTTTGGAAATTAATCTTCACGTTTGAAATTTGTGATCTCCCATGTTTGAAATTCGAATGGAATTTTTCATTTTAATTAGTGGTTGTTTTTACAAATTTATCTTGTTCCCGTTCGGCAACAAGAGAGGATCTTGTGTTTGCTGGCTTCACATTGGTGTTATTGGAGCTTGATTTAAAGAGTACAGATGAATAATGCGCGTGGATAATGTTTTTCTGCAGCAAGCTGTATTTTGGAAGAGATTGGTTTCAAGTTTTAATTGTTCTTGGCAGCGATTAGATTGCAACCAAGCAACTCATGTTGTTGTGAAGAAAAGGAATTGTGACTTACTGGATTGAGGATTCTCCAGTATGGCTGGTATATTTTCTTGATACATATATGTTTTTCCTAAATGATTGTTTGAGAATGGAAAGCAAACTTGGTTTGTGTGCTACAAAAAAAAAAAAAAAAAAAAAAAAAACAAAAACAATATTAATTACAATAATAAACATGTTTGTTATGATAATTACTTTACGTACCGAATGACTGCTACGTTCAAAATTAAATACTATTTTACGTACCAAATGACTGGTATGTACCAAATGATTGGTACGTTCAAACTTCCAACAAGATAAGCATATGGTCTTTCCTCCATGTTTTTCTTCTCTAAATGAGTTTTATGGCACTAAGACTTGCTTAGTTTATCACCCTTTGAGATTGACATTTCTGTGGTTCCACAAGAAGACATGTTGAACCTTTTTAGAACCTTTTCGATATACCCTTTTTGTGACAGCCCTAGTAGTCTCTCCTTCTATCTCTTTTTATTTCAATTCCAAGGACATATGTTGCTTCCCCAAGGTCCTTCCTTTCGAAATTCTTATGCAGGAATGACTTAGTTTCATCTAACAAACATGGAGGATTTGTCGTCCACATAAAGAACAAGTATAATAAAATTTCTCCCACTGGTCTTCATGTAGAGATTTTCAATGAAACCATACTCTTTCACCACCCTCTGAAACTTAAGATACTACTATCTTGATGCCTGCTTTAGACCGTAGATAAATTTCTTCAATTTGCTGATTAGTTTCTCTTTTCCTTCTTCTATAAAACCTTTTGGTTGTCTTATATATATTCTCATCTAAATCACCATTCCATTTAATAACGCAGTTTTAACGTCCATTTGGTGTAAAATTAAATCGAAATAACCGACAATCGCCATGACCACCCTAAATGCATCCTTGGTAGACACAGGGCTGAATGTTTCCTTGTAATCGACACCCTCTCTTTGAGTGAATCCCTTGGCTACAAGCCATTCTTTGTGTCTCTCCACATTTACGTTTGAATCTTTCTTTGTCTTGAACACCCACTTACACCCTATTGGTTTCATTCCTTCTTTTTGCTATACTAATTCCCACACCTCATTGTTCTTCATCGAAGTTAGGTCAGATTGCATGGCTTATATACACTTTTCAGAGTTAACACTTGAGATAGCTTCTTTAAAGGATTTGGGATCATCAAACGCAGACAAGTCTATATCATTGTCGGTGCTTTCAGTCATATAAACAAAATCAGTTAGGTTAGTAGTTCTTCTTACCCTAGTTGATTTTCTCAAGTTTATGGGATGAGCTTGGATTGTAGTTTCTTCTTCTCCATGTTGTTCAAGTTTTACCATTGCCAAATCTTGATTAATAACTTCATATACAACTGTGGGCCTTCCACTTCATCAATTTGCCTTTGTTGCAAGTCTTCTGCAGCTTCTTCGACATCTTCATTTGCATGCCCAAGTATCTCAATATATGGCATTGGAGTTGACATTACAGTTGCATGTTCCACTTCAATCTCTTATTCAAGGCTAAAATCATTACCGTTATTCCCATTATCTTGTTCCAAGTTGTTCTTCATGAACACAGCTTTCCCTGTTTCTACAATTCTAGTATCATGACTGTTAGGGCAATAAAATCTAAACCTTTTTTTATATCTCTATGTAACTAACAAAAAAACAACTAATAGTTTTAGGATCAAGTTTTCTTCCATTGGGATTATACACCTTGGCTTCAGCCGCACACTCCCAAATATGTAAATGGTTTAGGCTAGGTTTTCTAGTAGTACACAATTCAAATGGTGTAGACTCAACGGCTTTTGAAGGGACTCTATTAAGCAAATAATTGGCAGTTTTCACTGCCTCTCCCCACAGAGTCTTAGGCAAATTCACCCTACAAATGATACTTCTAACCATGTCCATTAAGGTTCTATTTCTCCTCTCTGCAACCCCATTTTCCTCGGGTGTGCCTGGGATGGTATATTGAGCTATGATTCCATATTCTTGCAAATATAAAGCAAATGGTCCAGGATGTCTACCAATCTGTGCATATTTTCCATAATATTCTCCACCTCTATTAGACCTAACAATCTTAATTTTTCTTTCCAGTTGATTTTCTACTTCCTTTTTGTAAATTTTGCAGACTTCTAAAGCTTTAGATTTTCAGAAATTAAGTATAGGTAACAATATCTTGAAAAATCATCAATAAAGATTATAAGATACTTGTATCCTTCAGTTACTTGTGTAGGGAAAGGACCACAAATATCTGTATTGATTATTTCCAAGAGTTGTTTGCTCCTAGTCAAACCCTTCTTTCTTTTATTTGTCATCTTTCCCTTAACACAACCAATGCAAAAATCAAAATCGTTGAAATTCAATGTAGGCAAAATTTGGTTTTTGAATAAAAGTTTCATTCTTGGTTTTGATATGTGGCCAAGCCTTTTATGCCAATGGTTTGATGAATGCTTTGAATTCGACACTTCTTTTTCAACAAAAAAAAAAAAAAAAAAAAAAAAAACATTCTCAAGATTATTAAGTTAAAATTTAAACATTCCATCACACAAAGAACCACTTCCAATGAGAGAAGATTTATAAAAAAAACGTTGAAGCCAATGTAATTTAAAGTAAAATAAAACTAGCTTGGAAACTTAAACAAGTTTTCTTCTCATAGTTGGTATGTAGACCACATTTTCTAGCTCTAAAATAAAACCAAAATCTAACTTTATCCTAGCAATCCATGTTGCCTTGACTTCAACTCTTCTTCCATTGCCAACTGAGACTTTGACTTCATCCTTATTTGGTGTTCTCTTTGTTATGAAGTCCTGCAATGAATTCGTAACATGAATAGAAGAACTAGAGTCAAGCCAACAAGCAGTGCTAGGTACATCAGTCATGTTTGACTCAAAACAAGCAAAAACACTTGAAAATTTATTTTTACCTTTCTTTGCCTCCTATTTTGCAAGCCATGCCTTGTATTTAGGGTAGTTTCTCTTCATATGGCCTATCTTTTTGCAAAAATAGCATTTGAAAATTGAAGATTGTTAAGTTTGAAATTCTTTTTAGAGATGGGAACCTTGGCACTATCCCTTTTGGTAGCATTGGACATGAAATTTATGTAGCCCTTGTTGTGACTTTGAACATAGTTAACTGACTCCCCTTTTTCCATTCTATCCTTTTTAATCCTCACTTCTTTGCCACACAAATAGAGATTAATTCATTCACATCTCATTTAGCTTGCAAAGAATTGTAAGATACCTTTAACTAAGTGTAGGAATGTGGCAGAGAGTTCATGATGACATGAATTGGTACCTCTAGGTTCTTGAGCTTTCCAGCAATGTCGATCACTCTGAGGATATATTCACACACATTCCCTTCACCATCATACCTGATTGTAGTGAGTGAATTCCTTAAATTGCATGTTTCAGTCTTCTCGGATTCTTCGTACTTTTCTTCAATGGATTCCATAAACTTTTGGCGTTGATTGCCATCGGGAAACCTCCACGAACAACATCTGTCATGGTTATTTTGATTATCATCAGTGAGATTCTGTGGGATTTCTCCCACTTCATACTTCGATCTTTGGCTAGAAGTGCTTCCATCGGCAGGCAATGGGGGTGCCTCAGTTCTTAGTGCCAGGTCCATATCCATAACACCCAAAACTATCTCCAAGTCTTGTTTCCATTTCTTATAGTTGACCCCAGTGAGTGGTTCAACAATATTCAAGTTCATGGAGTTAGGGTTCATGGTTGTACAATCATGTAACATGAAAGATATTAAACTTTAATCCCCCAAACTTTATATCACTGACTCAAGAATCTTCAAATTAAGAGTTGCATGAAAATTTTCTTGATCATGACACTTTCACAGCCAACATAGATTTTTTGTAGCCATAATTACAAACCTTTGTGGCTGCAAGAAGTGACTGAGTTCGTATATTGGTATATGAACTGTCATGAAATCAATACATAAACAACTAAAACATCTTTAGATGATCAGTGATTATATACCATACACAATGGTAATCAACTAGGAATCTTCCCATTGAGTAATCCTAAATGATCCTAACCTTATCACCATGAATTCCCTTATTCATATTAGCTAGAAAGACTTCTAGTAATATCATGAGTGTCCAAGCTAATGAATAACAAGTGCTAACCAAGTGTATAGCTCTTATTAGAACTTACATCCTCACAATTCCATAAAAGAGGACATTCAAGGCACAGGTGATTATGATTTTACTAGGCAGATTGACATGTTATCACACAGTATGACCAGACCATGACACTGCCAGAATGACGCTTCTTGGATTTGGATGATTCTAGCCACGATGATCCTCATCTCCAGCCGTTTTTGAGAGTCCATAGAAAGCCGAATGTTGTTCTTGAATGGCAATACAAAATTCCACAAGTAGAATGAAAGGATTTTGAAATTGCAGATGAAAACTTTCATTAATAACATCTCATATATTGCAGAATTAATCTGAAGCCAGTAGTTTATAACACAAACATATAGTAGATACATGTTTCTCCACATCCATCTTTGAAATATACACTACTGTTAGCACTCTTCCGCATTGTGCGCTCTCAAGATAGAGCCTGGATTTCCCTCTGTAAACTTTACTCGATTAGCACCAGGAAGGCCCCGAATGTAACCATTTGTATCGATGCTCACAGCCTTGAAACTGGTAAACCTGCATTGGAGCAGAAATTTCAGCAAAGATGATTTTCCTGCATGATGTTGGCATAGTATTGAAGGTTTATTACCTAAGGCTTTCGCGTTGACAATGCTAGGACTGGCAGCTGGTGGCGGAGCATTCTCGTTGAGAAATGGTTCTACCTGGTTTGGATTCGACCAAACAGGGTATCCTTTAATTTTTCCCTAAAATCATAGCAATGTAAGGGATGTCAGTACTTTAGTGCCAAAGCTGCGGATGCCCTTTTGAAGCCAATTTTGAACCATGTGAGCTATTTTTAATCCGGCAATTCTATACAATTTCTTTTCTGCATTTTCAAATTGTTACAGTAGTGACATACCAGGACATTAAGAGCAGCCAGTGTTGCCATTCCTTCACGAGTCCACTACAAAAACCGTTAAGGGACATGGTTACTCTCTGATCTGAGTAATTCTAAGTACTCGTTTGATAAGGCAACAAATCTTTATGTTCTTAAAATCAGAAAGCTACTTCCCTAATGTGTTCAGACTTAAATGATATGGACGGTAGTTACCTTGGAAGCGGAAGCAATGTGAGGTACCACAACAGCATTCTTCAAGTCGGCAAGCCCAGGTTTCATGTAAGGCTCATCCTGACAACACCATTCACAAACCACTCAAATATCAGAGGTAGTGTCCGAAAATGGTTGTATACAACAAGGAATTAGGTGCCGTTTTTTACCTCAAAGACATCCAGGCCAACTCGAAACATAGGGTTCTGTTTCAAATGTTCTACAAGAGCCACTTCATCAATCACAGGCCCTCTGCTACAGTTTACAAGGACTGCTTCCTGCAGATATTTATGGCTTATTATTCAAGTAAATATATAAATTTCAAATACATGTGTGTATCTCTCACATTCATTCATACAAATATACAAGATGTTGTTTCGAAGTTCACCTTCTTCATAATTGCCAGACTGTCTTTGTTGACTAGATGATAAGTGGTCTTATCCAGAATTGGGTGAAGGCTTATCTAGAATAAGAATTGGAAACCACACATTACAAATGGTACAAGTAAAACGGAAAAAAGAGGTAAGGCGAGTGAGAGCCATACCACATCTGCTTCTCGGAGCACCTCCTCCATGCTTGATGCTCTTTTCCAAGTCACGGGCTGTTCACCGTTGGCTTTTAGGAACTGACCGTAAGCTGGAACATGAAACATACAGGTATCAGCAAAGTGTGGGGCAAGAAGATATTATGCAATAAACCAACTAGACATGCCTGTAACAAACTTTTCTAGCCGGGTAGCCTGGTACAGATCATAGTAAATTAGGTTCATCTTGAAACCTTCAACCTGTTAGAAATTAACAATAATTTCAGTCGCATCAGTGGGATCTCATTGAGTGTAATGAATCACTTAATATGATCATCAGCAACAATTAGCAGAATAAAGGAAAGTGAAAAAACAAGTTATGTCATCCCCAATTTTGACTAAAATTTCTGTAAAATAAGTCTATTACTTTTGAAAATTCCCAATTCGAGGTGCATAAAACAAGTTCATGCACGCCAATCACTAGACTAAGCCGTTAATGTGTAACCATGATCAGATGAACCAAACCTAAGATTCAACATATTGGTAACATATTGGACCAGGAGAAGTACCATCATTCTGGCATATGCAGAACCTATACGGCCAGCTCCAATCACACCGACAGTTTGCCCCTTGAGCAAGTTTCCCACAAACCTGTCATAGTAAAAGAAACAAATTATGTTGTCATTTATGTAACATGAGAGGTCAAGGGATGAATTGAAGTAATGGTAAACATGGTAGTTATACAGATTAGGAAGCCATCCATCATATAAGCCGGCCCTCATAAACTCATCCGCTTCAACAATTCTTCTAGCAGCCGATAAAGAAAGTGAAGCTGCTAGCTCTGCTGTGGTTTCTGTAAGTACTCCCTAACAGAAAAGAAAACCAAATCAATGCCCCTATTTTCCCAACCGAAAAGAAAACCATAAAAGCATCCCTGGTGACCATATCGACAAGCATGTTCGTTTCAATTTACTCGTCATGTTTTAATTGATTCTTAGCAACATGGTGTTTTTTTTCTGAAGCATTGTGCTTGAAATGTTTTTCTCTAATTTTAACAGCATCAAAGACTTATATGCGAAAAAAAGCCGAAAAATATAGAGAGGGTGAAAAACTTACAGGTGTGTTCCCAACAGCAACTCCATACTTGTTAGCAGCATTAACATCAACATTGTTATAGCCAACAGCCATGTTACTGAAAGCTTTGCCTCCTGCTCTGCTCAGTGCTGAGAACAAAGTCTCTCCCCAATCCTCTGTCAACTGAAAATCAAAAATCTCAACCCCAACTCTACCACTTAGAATAAAAAAAGGGAAATTCAAAAATAAGTCCCTCGAAACTCTCTTCCGTGGTTAAAAACACAATATGGAAGAAGGAAACCCTCGACTCAACTGTTATTGCATGTGACTATTATTTCCCCATGCATTATATATTGCTACGTGATGCGTTTTTTATGTAGTTTGATTCTTGAAGTGTTTCCCGCGAAAAAGAAAGAATAGTTTAAGATTTTACCTGTCCAATAACTCCATCACACTTATCTCCAATCAAAGCAATGATATCCTCAACAGACAGAATTGTTTTCTTTTGGGTGCATATCTAAACACACAAAAAATGAACATTTTCTCATCAAACTCACAGAAAAAAGGTCCAAAATCCAAAAACAAAATTTATTAAAAAAAACTGAGAAAGAAAAAAACATGAATATTACTTCAACTCTGCAATCTTGCTCGATTAAGAGATTGATCCAGCGAGTTCCTGGCATGGGTTTTGTGCTGACAACTCTGTATTTCCCATTGGGATTCCAGACTTCAATTGAAACTAGTTTTGCCATTGAAAATCTTTGTCAGCAGCTCCAAGGGTATGCTGCTGACTGTGGAAGCGCAGAGAGCTCTTTAAAAATTTGTGGTTCCAACTGTGGTGAAATGGTATGGTGTGGTGTGGTGCACAATAAGGTGTGTGTCTTCACCAGTAGGGTTGCTTAAGGACGCTGACTGTTGACTTTGTGATGTAGTGGACCCTATCGATTAAGGGATGCAGTTTTAGATGGTGGCTTGGTGGATTATTGTGAATTTTTTCTGCATAGGATGAGATAGAGTGTGTTTTTTTCTATTGAGAGGTGGAGGTGAGATGGAGAGGGCAGAGGGGTTGGACCTCTCGTTGTGAATAAGATAATGGTGACACAACCCTCTTGCCATTTGTTTGTTTTGTATAGGTGATTTGGGGCACACCAATTTTCCCTTGGATATACACTTATTTAGATTGAATTTAACGAATTATTCGAGAACACAAATAAATAAGATTGTGCCAAAAAAAAAAAAAAAAAAAAAAAAAAAAAAAAAAGAGTGTCCTAATACATTCATCGAATGGGCTTTGACGTCGAAGTTAATTGTTTTGATGATATTATGAGAGGATAGTTCGAGGCTTGAGCTTCTAAATGATGATTATGCATAATTTCGATATCCCACGATATGCCTACTTATTTTGAATGGAGGAAATAGTGAATGCCTAAGGGTTGCTAATGCATATTGACGAATTCCACACCTGCATCGGCCTTTCATGGATGGTGTTTTTGGATGATAGAACTCCGTTGATCGTTCGCGGTGTACGATTGAATTTAAAAAAGCATAGGAGCAATTAGACGGCAAAAGACCCACTTAAATGAAGAGCAGAATTAAAACAGATACAGATCAAAGTGAATATACAAAGCGTAACAAACATTTTGTTCATTGTCTGGAATGAATTTATCATGAAAGTGGATCTTAGGACCAATGCAACCTCTAATGGGCCTTGATGGAAATCTCAAACATCTCAAGTATGACTCAAATCTCAAATATAATGCATGTGGTTAACCTTTCTCTCTAAATCAAGCCCACTCAATGTAGTCTCCAAACTTGAGTTTGTTGAACTTAGACCTTGGGCCCAAATCTCAAACATAACCACACTTGGGTTGGGTTGGGTTGAACCAAAGGTTCCAAAACTTTGGCAATCAAATCTCCGCAAAAAAAACAAAACAGATGGATATTCTCAAATATCCTCCCAAATTGTCTCACTTGGTGTCTGGCCTTATGAAGCAAATATAAACACAAGGTGAGTAGGAAGCCACACTCACATTGTTGTTGACCCCAAATTCTTTGCTTTTAGTGGCCCAAATTGGTTTTTGTAAGTGCGTGTGGTGTGCAGAAGCAAGCATGAGGCTTGAATGTGTAGGAGTGAGTACCAAACGTGCTTTTGAACGACTTCATCCATTTGTAATTTGAAGCTCTTAGTGCTAACTTATCCTTTGAGCATTTAATACTCTCAACAACATCTAGAAAAAAAGTCCAAACTTCACCATATCCACCACCAAACTTGGACCAACATATATACCTACCCACTAGTGATTTATATTTTTTTAACAAATGATATTATCTACGTTAAGGGATGAGAAAGTGGGTTAAGCTTCATAATGAGTCAGCCATAATATGTAGTTCAAATTCGCTTTTGGCAATAATCGAACATAAGACCTCTCACTTACAAATAAAGATGAACACCTTTAGACCGTAGTACTAAGTGGCACTAATGATTTATACTTGAATACTTACATTTTAACATCGTATCAAAGTTAAATTATCAAAATGTCATGTGAAAACTATACTCATGCTCATATGAAACTTAATATATGTCACATGTTGAATAATGAATGTTTTACATTAGTGCTTAAAATTTTCTAAACTTGTTTCTTACTCATAGATTTTTAATTTATTCTAATAATAATAACAAACAAAAGGATTTTTATTGAAATGGTTTATGAGATTAATCAACTTATCATCTTGTCTCTCACTTTTATTTGATCAATGTTTTCTTTGGTTTTTTAAAAAGATTAATAATATGATTGATTCAGTCAATCTTAAAGGTCATTTACGATAAAAGCGTTTCTATTAGATAGGCCATAAATTGTGTGGTAGAAGAGCGTGTGTATCGGAATGAAGGTGGAGAGAGTGGGAAGGCTACTAAATATGGGCAATGGACAGCACGATGAGTTTTTGACGGTGTCAACTATCAAAGTGGAAAGCGGAAAGGGTAGGGAAGAAATAAGGTATCGTGACGGATACTATCATTTCTATTCGTTGAAAGGGGTGTTGTGGACAAAATGTGGCCATAAGATTTGTCTTACAATTTTATTCCATGAAGACTTAGATTACCAAACCATAACAACTTAATCACATTTTGTTTTTATTATATAGTCTGCTTCTTAGACCATCCATCCAATATTGGTTCATACATACGCTTGCTTTCCATTCTTGAATTAAATATGATAGATATCGATTAGCTCTTATTTAATGATACCTTCTTAACGTCTATAGAAGTCTTAGTACTACGGTCTAGTGACATTCTTTTTTACTTGTGCATGAGAGGTTTTAAGTTTTTTTCTCTCCAAAGACAAATTTGAACCACATAATTGCTAGCCAATTGTGAAGTTTAAACTACTCTCTCATTCATCTCTTAGTGTAAATATTATCATTTGTCAAAAAAAAAAAAAAAAGAGCTTGTTAAAATCCGAATTCAAACCTAAACACTAAGTTCATATTAAATTCAAAAATGATATTCTTATCACATTTTTCTTACTACACTTGTACCACTTTTTTAATAGAGACGAAACTCACATGTGCCGTTGGACTCTAACTTCATTAGAAAGGTAGTACAAATGTGGCATGAAAAATGTTGTAAATGTAGAATACTATATTCAATTTCCTCTAATACGACTAAAAATTGTAATTACACACTAAAATTTCTTCCTTTTATTAGTCTACACTATATTAATCTAATCATAAAAAAAACATTTAAACTTTTTTTTAATAGACGATATCATTTACACGCAGATGAGATAGAAAACATTTGTATTACTAGATGGATAGAGTTCCACTTCTCTAAATTACTTTTTAAACTTTGTCATTTTATCTTCATTTTTTTTAATAAATGAATAAACATAATGTTGATGTGGTTGGGCAACTATTTTATCGGTTTAAGAGAATCAGGTCACCACATTTTGGAAATTCAACCTCCTTATCAACCTTTTTTTTATATTTTTTAAGAAAAACTAATTTAAAGGGTTTGAAACCTTTGAGTTTTAATGATAAGAACAAAATAAAGGGTAAAGTGAATAGTATTAGGATTGACTTTTTAGTATAAAAATGTAGTTTTTTCATTAAAATGAACAATACCGAAGCTTTTTGTTAAAAATCCATTTTTTTTGAATTCATCATTCGGTCCTAATTTAGAATTTAGGCGCTCATTTGGCTTTTTTTTGTTTTTTTTTTTTTTTTTTTTTTTTTTTTTTTTTTTTTTTGTTCAAAGCGTTCATTTGTTGATTAATGATTAAATAGAATGTATAAATAAGATTGCGGAGAATTTAAACGTTCATTTATTGATGAATGCTTAGATAAAACGTACAAGTACGTAAAGAAGATAGCGGAGAATTTAAAGGAAGAATTCTCTACCTTTCTAATTTCTCTACCCTTCCATGCCTTTTCATTTGAACGGTCACGGTTAAGTCATGTCAATATCTTATATTGATTTTTTTATAGAGATAATAAGACAAAAAGCAACGTGTAAGAGGAGGAGTTGAGAATAGGAGGGTAGAGAATTCTCCTCCGAATTTAAATGCTCATTTATGTAAAGAAGATTGCAGGAAGTGGATTTTGTAACTGAATTGACCCAAAAATCTGCTAAAAATACCAAATAATTATGGTCATCGGTGTGAAAAAAAGAGTAATGCTACACTTAGAATTTATTTGTATTATCATCATTTATATTATCTGTTTAATAAAGATAGGGCACACCAACTCATGTGGGTTTCACTACTATTAGAAAAATGATACAAAAAAGTGATAATAGTAGCATTTTTGTGAAGGAAAAGGTGTGCTAATTGACTAAAAATATTCATTATTTATTATTTATTTTTCGTACAGAATTAAAAATATTATTTTCAGTTAAGTTGAAACTTCTGGGTACCCAGCCGGAGCTTATCTTCACTTCTACTTCTTCACCACAACCCCCCTCTCTCTCTCTACAAATTTTTTGCCTCCAAAATCTAAATCCCTACACAGAAAATAGAAAGAGGCAGAGAGAAAGCGAGAGAGAGAGAGGGAGAGAGAAGCCATGGAAAGGCTTCTATCCTCTTCACCCCCAACCCCTTTGAAACTCTATCTCAAACCCTCTCCTCTCCTCAATCGACCCGCCCTTATTGACTCGGCCAAACTCGGTTTTCCCGCTTCACAGCTGCCCAATTTCAGACGGGTCGGCTTGGTTTCCTGCAAACATCAAAACCCATCTCCATTTTCTTCTGGTTCTCATTCTTCATCAGCGCCGTGCAACATTCTTCCGTCTCTATCGTCGAACCAGGCCGGATCGCCAAATGGGTCGGAGCCAAAATCTCAGATTCTCAATCAGATCGCAACCGGGGTTCCTAAGCAGCGCAAGGTACTTTAATCTCTTGTTTCAAATGAAAGAAATTGATCAAAAGATGATAATTTTGATTTTTTGTCTAATTCTGTGGGGTTTATGTTTTGTTGTTGCTGCTTTAATCATGTTAATAAGTGTCTTTCCTGTGCTGCAATTGCCACGGTGACTTTGAAAATCTGAACAATTGTTTCGATGGCTGATGAAATATTTGATTGTTTTCTACCCAGTCGTTTTGTGATCCAATGCAATTTATGGTTGCCCTCTAGAAATGCGATTATCTTCAAAATTTAGAGTTTTGAGGCTAATTATATGAGGTGGATGACTGAAACAGTTGCTTCATTTGTTATACTATATCTCTTTCAAAAAATTTATGACTGAATCAGTTGCCTTCGGTGATTCTAATTGCGAAGGTTTAGATTACTGATTAATTTAATTTTATGGTCTTCAAGGAGAATGCCCTCAAGTGTGGTCCTATCAATACCTTTCATTTTCGAGGCAGTTGGAAAATGAAATGGTACCCAAGTCACTTGTGTAGATAATTCCTCTGATGTGCCTTTAGATGGCTACAAACATCCAGTTATTCCAACATAAAGCTAAATCTCTGTGCTTTCCGAAAACTGAGCATAGCTTTAGTCAGCATGGTACTGGAGACCTAAGGCTGAAACTTGTCTCACTAATTACAAACAGCAAGGGCCTCAGAAGAAAGGAACAAATTTAAGGAAACCCATAGATGCAGGCGATTCAATTGGTATAGGTAGCTTCGTTTGATGCTTCAGTGGAATCAAAACTTACACACATTATATTAGCAATATTCAGTCTAGTGCGGTCTAGGTGTTTTGCTGCTGGTGTCAGAAGCTTTCTTTAAGGTAATGTGAACCTAGTTCAATAGTTATTTCAGGGGTGGATGTAATTTGCCGATTCTTTTGCAAATGTCATTACTTTCGTATTCTGAAGTATTCTATCCCTTGTAGTAAGACTGCAAGGGTGCATTAAGATTTTTATGTTTTCAAATGGTTGATTAGGGTAAAGTGAGAAAATTTGAGTGCAGTGTGTTCATGTTTCAGATTTTCTACCATTTTTCAGATTTCATACATTTATTCAATAGTTTAAAAAATAATTGCTATTTGTAAGCAAATATCTTGAAATTGGATGAATCTTTACACACACACAATAGCTTAGAAGAGATACTGTCGAAGCTGCCAGCAATTGAACTGTTCGTGTACGTGTTGGATTTTAGTATGGAGTCTGTATGATATGAAACATAGATTGGAGTAGGGACATCACATGGGAGATGACATTTTTCTGTTTGGTTTACAATTACTATCTGCTGTTACTACTTTCAACGTAACAGAATTAATTTTACTGATATTTACTTCAGAAAGTGTAGGGGGTATGCAACTCCCCAGCTACCTTATCACCCTCAACATGAGACTATTAATCCATTTATTTTGACCAGATGACTTACTTTTAATACTCCTAACATCTTCAGGCCATCCCCACCAGAGCATTCGTTGCGCTTTCTGCTCTTGTTTTGATCTTAATACAACCAGCTTTTGCACCAGCCGCTTTTGCATCCTTTGAAACTGCAACCAACACTGGTAGCCCAGCTGTTGCTATTGGGGGAAGACTGATCCAGACAGAGTTGCTTAGTAGTGCATGGACTGGTTTCTTTGCCGGTTGCTTACACACATTATCGGGGCCAGACCACCTAGCTGCTTTGGCTCCACTCTCAATTGGACGTACCCGCATTGAAAGTGCTTTAGTAGGAGCCCTCTGGGGATGTGGCCATGATGCTGGTCAGGTTATCTTTGGCTTAATATTTTTACTACTAAAGGATCGGCTTCATATTGAGATTATCCGAACTTGGGGCACGAGAGTTGTGGGCCTTACCCTACTAGTCATTGGTGGTATGGGTATTAAGGAAGCTTCAGAAGTCCCAACTCCTTGTGTTGCCTTGGAGAATGGCGAGTGTGATGTTAGCGTATACGAGTCTCTAGATAACCCCACAGTTGGGAAGAAGAAGATTGGTTTTGCTACTTTTGCCACAGGAATTGTCCACGGGCTGCAGCCAGATGCATTGATGATGGTCTTGCCAGCCCTCGCTTTGCCATCTCGAGTTGCTGGCGCTGCATTCCTGGTTATGTTTTTAGTTGGGACCGTAGTTGCAATGGGAAGCTATACTGTCTTTATAGGTTCATGTAGTCAGGCATTAAAGGATCGAGTGCCCAGGATTACAGAGAAACTGACATGGGCTTCTTCCCTGATTGCAATTGCTCTTGGGTTCGCCATCATCATCAGCCAGTTCTTCGGGTATAGCCTGTATTAGATTTTTTGACCCGGTAAAGACAACGTTTTGCAGGCGTCTCCGCGGGTGTTAGATAAAGATCTTACAAGGATTATTCGATTTGTTTAGAGCAAAAGTTCGTCTGGCGCAGCACCTTTTCTCAGCGAGAGTACCGTCGTATTTCGTTTTGAAAGCTTTTTCCAGTTTTAATAGAGGGCAGGCCTTCTACAAATGTAATTCTTCTATGGTAGAAGTCAGATTGGTATAAAGATTTTCGTTTGCTTTAAGTTAAATCGTTAACCTTTGTCTAGACAAATTGTTCTATTTCGTTGCACCAGTTGTTCATGTCAGTTATCGATTACGGGATTATAAAATCTGCATCTGGTTTTCGTTCGTAAGCTCTTGGTATGCTCCTTGGAACTGGATTTTTAGTCTTACTTTCGCTCCGTATCTCAAATTGTTTCATTTTTGTTCGTTAGTTTTTGCTACGCTCCTGTAACTCGATTTTCATCCTTCATTGCCTGTATTCTGTCAACTCGGTTTAAGTAAGCATCAATTTTGCTTATGTGGAAGAAGGATGGGCCCATTTGTTGCTGACGCGTCAGCCAATGCATTGCCATATAACTCACTCTGCATCCAATGGGCGATGAAGATGAGAAAACTGATCCTCGCCATTTTTGTCAAAGCCGAACATTCAGATGGCTCTGGTTCGGTTGATAATTTTGGGGTTGAACCGAGTCAAACCGAATCATGCCCACCCCTACAACTGCTTATGATGATAGTCATGTCTAATACAGTTTCTTTCGAAACGTAAGTCAGATGAGTGCAGAGTGCTGGCAATGCGTATCAAAATTCAAATCTTTTCATCATCATCATTGCAATTACAAAGTAGTTTGCAGAGTGGATTCACATCGTACAACAGACTAATTAGAACATGAAACATACGAAATAGGAAATAGGGCGGAAATCTTGACAAGATAGGAAAATGCCCTTTTTAACTTTTTTTCTTTTAATGTTAAGAAAAGACGTCAAATTTGTCTAATTTTTGTGTAGTTAACTTCGGGAAAAAAAGTACAAATCAGCAAAAGAAAAGAAATTACAAGGCATTCTCATCCGCTGCAGCAACATATTTCGATGTGAACTGAGCAGGAAGCCGAATGTGGAATGCGCCTCCGGTCATAGAAGTTGATGTGCATTAGGGGCTTTGCTTTTTGTTGATATCATGAAGCACACACACATCTGCTGCTGTCTTCAACTGAAATCATGAAATATATTTTAAAAATAGGAAGAATATCTTCCAAGAAAACTGGATCTTGAAAACGCTGATTACCTAGATACATGATAACTTTAAAAAGACTATTTAGAAGACACTCCATGAAAACTCAACTACGAGTGACTAAAGCCCGTAGGCTTTTTAATAATAGTGGTATGTGACATTAGAGCTCTAAAATTATCAATTACGACCTTCCGCTCTCATCCAAGTCCCTAACCAAATTCACTTACAACTAATACAGATTAAGTTTTGTATTCAAGAATTGTGTGATGAAAGTGTAGGATGTACGGAAACCACATACACCCTAGTATGTGTCTGTCGTTGCTGAGGACATCCCCCAAGAGCGGGGGATTTCATGACATTTCTGATTGCCTGTCATGCGTTTCCAATAAGTTGTGCAATAGTTGGCAAATTTCAGTAAGTTATAATGCCTAACACTATAGAAGTGGTATTCATTACCTGTATAAGATTCACTGCTTGTTTGACTGCCCATCCAAATAAACTCAAACCAACTAGAACAGAAAGTGGTGTAATATGCTTTGCAAGCCCCGTTAAAACCTGAAAGAGGAAAATTTTAGAAACCAAAGTATCTCGGAAACATCCTGTTTAATTCCTTAAAAACTACGACACTTACATCAATCAAGTTCTCAGTTTCGTTCTTTGCAAGAAGAAATAGAATTATATAAAGGACCTGCACAGTAACAATCAAATTAAGAAGACTAGCAGGCTACATTAAGAAATTTCTACAGCCCTATACACAGAAAAAAGTTACAATTACCTCACATGCCACACAACAGTAAGCCATAAACATCCGATTTCCATAGTATGCTTTAAAAAGCCAATTAGTGCTGTCTTTCACATCTTTGTGACTAGCCTTGCCTAACAGAAAAGTACTGGAAAAAAAAAAATGTAATAAACTGTTAACAAGTGAAATTTTGTCAAAAATCAAATAACGAAATACTATGCACCCTGAAGACAAACTTAATAAAAAGAAAAGAAAATAACCTGTACATCTGCAGCCAGTGGCTACCAATATCTAAGGCAAGTAATGAGAGGAAAACCAAGCCAGGCCTGCATTGAAAGCCCACCATAAGCTAAGATAAGCATGCAGATCTATTTAATAACATGTGGCCTATTAATAAAATATCTTACCGGTAAACTTGTGAAAGTACCACCAAGAGACACGCAGTGCTTATCCTGAGAGACAAGACATAGTAGTCAATATGGTGATGGTCAATACTAGATCATTTGAGGAAAACCTGAAACTAGCATATGCTTCTTGTGCACATCCATGTGTTTGTGTGTGCCTGTGTCCAAGAAGTATTTAATGAATGGGATAGTCAAATTTTGGGCAATGCTCTGGGCTTCTTTAGAGGTTCATTATTTTATCTTAATGTGGACCGGAGGATGCTGCGGTTAATTCAGTTGTTAGAGTTTGAGGGTTTTCTGTTGGCTGATGGAACGTTGATACTTGCTAATCTGAATGTACTGCAGATCCACTGTGATGTATTTTCAGTGACTACTCTGGTTGTACACTGCTTAGTTTATTTCAATCAAGTTTTTAAGTTTTTTAAGTTTAAAAGAGAAAGAAGAGAGATCAAAGATCACCTGTCTGTTACCATGTCCAAAACAGCTCCAAAGGTAGAAACTGAACCAGGAAGGAAAGATGAATCAAATGAGTAATATAATGATCAATTACCAATTTCGGTTCATAAGAGGTAGTAAGATAATTGGAGCAAAATTTTCATGCAAAAGAACTCTTCCTTGCTGTCAATCAGGGAACAAAAAGAAAACAAAGACAGCACTTCAGTAATGTAATTATTACTAGAATAAAAAGGCTTCTACAAATACTATACAGCAACCTCTAATATGAGGCCACAGACAAATTATTCATGATGTTTTGATATCAGTATTATCTGGCTCTAAATAACAGCATAGCTGGAACATAATCCAAGTCAGATAAACTATGTACAGTGAGAAGTATGAGCCGCAATATAATCCTGATCGATTTGTATTGAGCGAAATCTGTTATTCATAATCATTTTGTAAGATAAACCCTATGCTCAGTATCTGTATCAAAGTACAACATTTTGTATGTACAAGCGTGTATATGCACAAACGACATACTCCTCAATAAAAGACATATCACAAGATACACAGAATCTCATACCTTGGTTGAATTTGCGAGCACACCAACCATCTACCCCATCGCAGACAAAGCTGGAATAGCAAACTTAATCATACATTATAGCAAACAAGACAAGATGAACAAAATACGGCTCAGAAACTAAGGTTGCATTTGAATTGTGGCTTTGAATTGAGAGTTTCCAGTCAATGATTTAGTTTAAACTCGTTTGCATCAAATATTTAGAGAAGAAAACACACTATTAAATGAATTCTTCGACAATTTATTTTAAACTCTGTTTGCAGATCACTTCTTCCAAATCCACAAATCCAAACACGAGATGAATGAATTCTTCAAAAGCACGAATCCTCACCTGACGAAATAGAGAACAGAGAAAAGCTTCTTGTTGGAGAAGCATTGGGCAAAGGCAAAACAGTTCATAAGAACCCTTATGTACCCTGCATTCCCAGTAATCGCAAAATCATTTATCAAAACAAAAACCCATTTCTAGCTAACTTGACAATGTAGTTTCATAGTAACATCTCTGTTTAGGAAGTGAAAAACTCACCAATAATGTTGGGTATGTAAAGATAGACATCGAGTTTCGTTAGCCTTCGTTGAGCTACAGATTTCTTAGCCATTGGAGAACTACCTTAATCAACTTGAAATTACACGAAATGCATTGGATTACCGAATAAATGTTTGCCCCTACACCGAAATCGTCAAAACAAAGCACTAATTATGCATAAAAATACACACTAATCACCTTAATTAGCTGAATTGTGGCATAAGATAGCAGTTAGAGAATAAAGAATCAGAATTTGATTGTGGAAATGGCAAGGAACGAGAAGTGAATCAATACCTTCTGGGGTTTCTCCTTTCGGACTCGGCGGCGGAGATTACAATATAATCACTGCAAGCCCTAACCCTAAAACACCGAATCCGAATCCGATTCCCCTTTCCCTCTGAGTCTCTCTCGACAAGCAAAAGCCCTAATTGAAATGAAGTATGGAGGTCGATAACTCGGATACTTGGCTTGCCCGCATCAACTTCGGATCCGATCACCGCTTTTGCAACCGGCTTCGATTCGATTATTGTAAGAAGAAAGTGTTTGCCTTGTTTCTCCTTTTTCTTTTTTTTTCTTTTTTTTTACTAAAAATTTACTATTATTGGGAGATAACGTAAATTATTACAATAATTTAAAGAAGCAAAATTTCAAACTCTCTACAAATTGGTAGGAACCCAGCATTTTTAAGGCATGGTTGGGATTAAAAGGGTTTTTCTTTTACAGGGAAAACGTGTGTAGTAACTTTAGTTGTTACTCGTCGTGTTAATCATTTTTATGTTCTTTTTGCTCAAATGTTATTCATTTTTATTTTATAAGTTAGATTTCGCGTTTGGAAAAAAGATATAAACTTAGAATTTGAATAAAAGTTAGAAATTTTAAATTGAGATGATCCATTCTTTTTCTTGAATTTATAATTTTGGAAATTTATAATTTTTGTGCGCAAATTTATAACTTGGAATTTAGAAAGAACAATTCCCAGTTTGAAATTTTATGTAAATAATTGTCATTTATAATTTTCACAAAAGAGAGTTTATTATTTTCCATTCATAGATTGACATATATAACTGAAATGTATTATGATTTCATAATAGCCAAAAAAGAAACTTCATAATTTTTAGGAAATTAAATTTTACATTTAAATTTCATGATTTTGATTTTCCTTAATATATTTTCTCATTCAAACATAAGGTTAGGTTTACTTCTAGTGTATGATGAGTTCCATACCAATTTATTATAGCTGACACATTCTTTGATTTAGCTCAAAACTCTCTCTCTAATGTACTTACATCATTGTATCAAAAAATACATGTGGCTTATTTGTGATTGCTTATGAACTAAAAGTGAGAAAATTCTAGAATTACTTCTAGTTAGTGGAAGCGATTTCAAAATAATAATTTGTTAGATGCTTTTTCAAAATCACTTTCAAGTGCCATTTCTGAAAACTTTTCATTTTTAATAAAATTTTAATATGTTTATAATAAATGTACTTCCACAAGAAATGCAGCATGTGAGCCAAAGTTTTGTATAGAGAAGCACTCACGAATCAGCCAATGCTTGTGGTATCTGTACAGGAGTTTACTGTTGTTTGTTTCATTGTGTAAATTTACTCCAGATCAATTTCTTGGTCATTGGAGCTATTATAACCAATTGGCAACCACTATAATTGTTTGTGAAGATCAATGAATATCACTCTATCGTTTCTTGTCAAAAAAAAAAAAAAATAAATAATATAGAAATGGTTATAAATAATAGATGCACTTATGATGCATCTTTTTTTTTTCCCTAACAAGCGACATTACTTACACTAATGGGGTGGGGGAGTGCCACTTAGTGCTACTGTCTAGTGGTATACCTCTTCACTAGTAACTGAGAGCTCTTAGGTTCAATTCTCACCAAAGGTAAATTAGAACCACATTATTGCTAACCCATTATGATGCTTAACCCACTCTTGTCCCTCTTTAGTATATATAATATCGTACGTTCAAACAAATATAAAAAAAGAGTGGGGAAGTAGGAGTTGGCTAAGCCTCACAATAGGCGAGCCATAATAATATGGTTCAAATTTGTCTTTGGTGAGAATCGAATCTAAAACCTCTTAATTGCAAGTCAAGAAGAATACTACTAGATCATAGTACTAAGTGGCAACATGATGCATCTTTTAAATATAAAAGTTTGACTAATAAATCGCGCTTATGACAAATAGATCGTAATTAAATGTTATATTATTTAGACAATTGTATTAAACACATTTAAATATTGTAAATTTGTAATATGTTACCAGACACTAAAGAATATATCCAGGGGCATAGCCATAAGGTACCAAAATGGTCCTAGACCCGTCCTGACATTTATTTATAAAAAATAAAAATAAAAGTATCATGAATATTTTTTTATTTATTTAAACAAACAATATGATCCTGACTAAGAAGATGCATCAATGTTTTGAAAGGTGAAGCCATCCTCACTCTTCTTTTTCTCTTGAAAATTTTAGCCAAACGATGGGTCTTTTCATTTATTATTATTATTATTATTATTTTGAACAAATGATATTAACTATACTAAGGGGTGGAAGAGTAGGTAAGTCTCACAATGAGTGAGCCATAGTAATGTGGTTCAAATCTATGTTTGGTGATAATCGAACCTAAGACCTCTCACTTACAAGTGTATCACTAGACTGTATGACACACCCCGACCCAGAAGGTCCACTTGGATCCTGAATCGAGCTGTGCTGGCCGACACCTGGAAGGTGACGAAGCCATAAAATGTGATAGTGTATACAAAGTGAATAAATTTGAATCTAAAAGTGTCTAAATACCAGAGTGCGCTACGAGTGGGAGTGAACCCATTTCACACGCGATGTCATAGCATAAGTAAGGTACAGTAGTGTGGGTAAGAATCATACCCTTAAAAGTAGCCACCACTACTAAGATTAGCTATATATCCTCGTCGATACGAATTCAGCAGTTAAAACCTGAAGGGGTACAAAACAGAAAGTGTGAGTAAGCTGTAAAACCAAGTTTCCCAAAACTATTATCTTTCAAACCGTAATAACCCCTCACTGTAATTCCCTTATCGTTTTCTATAGGACAGTACAACATATATACATATATCCAAACCATACTCAGAAATGACCAAAACCACGGCTTGCCATCAACTCCACCATGCATTAATAAGTAGGCCAAATGAACTTAATCAATACAAAATGATATGTCAGTCAGAGTCATCTAAAATGACATGTACAACTTATCCATATCTCATCAATCATGGCTAGCATATAAGTCGGAGTCACCTATAGTGATCTGTACGACTTATCCATATCTCATCAATCATGGCTAGCATATAAGTTGGAGTCACCTATAGTGACTTGTACGACTTATCCATATCTCATCAATCATGGCTATCATATAAGTCGGAGTCACCTATAGTGACCTATACGACTTATCCATATCTCATCAATTATGGCTAACCAATAGCTCAAAATATACCTGCACACGAGTCGAAACCACCTAAAGTGGTCTGTACGACAGGACTGGGTGTAAATAAATACGCTCAAGTGCTACGATCACATGAAGATTGTGCGAATAATCGCGGGTTACTTACGAGTCGGAACCACCTAAAGTGGTCTGTACGACAGGACTGTGCACCTACCTTGGATCCAAGGTGAGTGTAAGGTGCGAGAAGTGAACATCAAGTGAAGGACTGTGCCCTGGCCACGGGCGGGAGCACTAACACCTAGGTGCAGGTTTATGAGCTATATTATATCTCAATACAATCGTACTCATTACAATCACTAACATCAACATGTACTCACCTGAAGCTTACCTGGGTGTCCTGCGTTCACCTAGGCACTTGAAAGTATTCCCAATAATTATATGCAAGTAGTATACATATGGATATACCATGATGCAATCTAATACTCAACCATGTTGTAGCATTTTCAATTATAAACAATACGGTGTGAAATGTACAATCAATAACGCCCTACTCCCGAACTACTTATTTTCAGGGATAATTATCCATGACAACACAATTAACATTAATTAACTAACTAATTCACAAAACTAAAACTTGCCTTTACCAATTTCCTTCGCATTACTCAATTTCCCAAATAAGGCTTTTGTCTCAAATATATTATGGCTGCATCTAACGTCTCGTTAGACTGCCTACGTACCCTAAACAGGGATCAAGCCATTCGTAGTTCATATAGTACTTCAAGCATTCACAATAATTATATATGAAAGTAATATACCTAATCAATTTAAAAGTGTCAATAGAACTCTCAATAATATGTACGATAAAAAGGAAAAGATGCACTCACTTGGAGTCCACGCTATGATTCTCTAGCGCACGCATCGAGGCGTCCTGAATGATTGGTCCATGTGACCAATTATCAAATCACATCTCAGAATTCTTATCCGTAGAATACGTAATTCACATAAAACACAACCACAAGGGCATTCTAAAATAGTTTGAGACCCATTGACCACATGTCAACAGTCGATCAAAGATCGACGGTAGGGTCTACAACCCTGTATAACTCGACCTGGAAGATCCGCATATCAGATTTCCAATCCGTAACTCCCAACGATCCACAATATGTTTCTAGAACAACATATTAAAATTTCATTACGATCCAACGGTCGGATCTCCGCCAATTGCATAAAACAAGTGGTCGTGAACATTTATTTTACTAACTTACAAATCCAATTCAGTAAGATCCGTACATAGGATTCCCAATCCATAAATTCCTATGATCTTTAAATATTACGTAATATAATGTATCCAATTTTGGTGACGATCCAACGGTCGGATCGTCGATTTACATTTTTATCAAGTAACGTATTGTAACAAATTTAGGCTCCAATGATCAACCTACGTCATTCAAATAACAAAACTGAATTCAAGACATTCGACATAGCCTAAAGATAGCATTGGCGGCCCACTGGCCACTCGCCGCTGCGGGTGGCGGTCGGCCGCCCCGACTCGCCGGAAAATCCAACTATTCCCAAAAATTCTCAAACTTCACAGAAATGAAGATCTCAGTGAGTGGAGCAACTTTCATACTTGACACAAAGTCCAAAAGTGGATGGAAGATGGTCAATTTTGCCCACAAAGCTGGCGGGTGCCTAAAACTTCCCGGTGTCGATTCGTCTTCTACAGTGGTCCAACGGGGTCAAGGTTGGTTGGGTTTTGCTCCTGGGATCATGGGCTACAAAGCCCAAGTGGTGGCATCGGCCATCACTTTGCCGATTTGCCGGAAAATCAAAAAGGGTGCCCGAAGCACCGTGAGAACCGCCAACTTTCGTGGCCTCACCCCGCCACATACCGTGGTTAATCAAGGTGGTTCTTGGGTGGGTTTTGTAGAGGGGAATGAGAGCTTCAAGATGGTGGTGGTGGCATCGAAAAACTCCACCGGAGTTGGCCGAAATCGACCTTGGAAAATGGTGGTTGCAAGTTGGAAAAACCCACAGGAAAACTGGGAATTTTTTTTTTTTTCCTTTTCTTTTTCTGATTGGGTCTCACCCTCTCCCTCTAATTTAATTGGTTCCTTCCTATTTGTGCCTAAAATCAGATTGTCCACTTTCCCACAAGGTGCAATTCAAATAATTTATAACTAAACTTTAAATAGCCATTTTCAAACGTCCATAACTATACCGTTATAATCCGGACTCGCAAACGGCTTTCGCCTATGCGTTCACATCCACAAGTATTACGAGTATATGATAAAAGAATAAGTCATACGTCTCTCTAGACGATGGTCAACATAAGTCAAAGCCCTTACCTCTAGGGCAATTTTGTAAATTCACGCTTTTAAAATAAAATAAAAACGTAAAATTTGGAATGGGTTGTCACACTGTATGTTTTGTTTTGTTGTTTAATGAACCTGTGAGAAGGGTTTTCAAAAGAGACGTGCAATTTTGTAATATTCTCAAGCAACCCACCCAGTTTAATTACCTTATCTCTTTTAGCATAGATAAAACTTCCACCATGTAACTATATCATGTATTAGTTATATAACTCTATATTTAACAACGAGGATGATGATGGGTTTCAGACTTTTACTGTCATGCCCCGGTCCTAACATATGTCCATGATCGACACGTGACGTCACCAATACCCGTATATCTAACATACTCCACCTCCGGGATATGTACAAACACAACTCAAGGTTCGAATTGTGTAGTAATTTTTGTATACTTTATGGCTGCATCTAACCTACTCGTTAGACTGCCTACGTACCCTAAATAGAGTTTGAGCCATTCGTAGTTCACCGTTTGTTAAACTCTGAACTTTTCGTAAAACATTTTCTAGCAGAAAAATAGAGTGCCACCCAACAAAATCCAACAACATCGGGTTCCCGACCAATCAACGAAACCAAAATACCAAGCGACTTCTCGTAATCTACTTAGACCTATCACCTGTACAATCAGTACCTACACCAGGAAATGGTGCATCAGCCCAATAAGAACCCGAATAAGTTGCAAAGCTCGAGTGAGTGACAACAATACACTCTATGTGATAATCAATAAAAAGAAAGACCATTAATCACAATTTATAAACCTCAAAAATAAGTTCATACTTATGAAATCATAGTTAAGTCGCTAAAAACTCCAAAATAGTCACCCAGATATGTAACGGCTTTTCTAATTCAAACCACAAAGATTCTCAAAAACTATCGTTCATAAATACACTAAAAACTAGGGCTAAAGGGATGCAATTCGACTGAAGCCTACATAAGTAACCAAACAGGAAGCGGCCCTCCGTAACGAATTAACTAAGCAGAGCCACCCCTGAGAAGGTAACCAAGTAGGTAGTGACCCACATTGCGGATTAACCAAGTAAAGTCACACCTACGAAACTGTTTGGCAATGATCACCCATCACGGATTAACCAAGCATGATCTATAAATAGTATGGTCCCCTATTGCGGATTAACCAAGCAGGACCACCTCTGAGAAGATAACCAAGTAGGTACTGACCCCCATTGCAGATTAACCAAGCAGAGTCACACCTACAAAACTGTTAGGCAGTGATCACCTATCATGGATTAACCAAGCATGATCACCCTTAAGTATGTATGGCCATAAAGATCGCCCATCGCGGATTAACCAAGCACGATCCATAAATAGTATGATCCCCTATAACGGATTAACCAAGCAGAACCATCCATGTACCACTGCTACATGGTGTGTCACCTAACCCCATGACACTAGGGTATCAGTCCTCTACTAGCCCTCGCGTTCAACAAACATTTCAAAATTATATATATTTCAAAACACATTTCATAAACAATTCCAACAAATCACATAACATTTCATAAAGTAAATCGATGGCAAACTTTATAAAAACAATTATTCAACATAAAACATAATTTAGAAATCCACAAAGTATACTAGCACGGATGGGCTTCAGGATAATAACAATATCACATATATTAAAGTCACTCACTGAGATAAGCCCACAAAGCCTGACTGAGTCTCTAATTTAGTATTTCAAAGGGTTCGAGACATGTTGACCAAAAGTCAACTCTCAGTCAACGATTGGGGTCCATAACCCTACGTAATTCAATCCAGAATATCTGTCCACGAATTTTTGATCCGTAACTTCCCAAGAGTCTCATTAATTCTTCTAGAACAATATCCTAAAATTTCGAAACGATCCAATGGTCAAATCTCCGCCAATTACTAAAATTAAATAGCGGTCAACATTTAATTTTACAAACTTAGAAATTCAATTCATCAAGATCCACACCTCGGATTCCTAATCCGTAAGTTCCTAAGGTCCTCAAATATTATGTACTATAATGCATTAAAGTTTGGTGACAATGCAACGGTTGAATCGTCGATTCATATAGTGATCAAGTGGTGTACCATAATGAAAATAGGTTCAAACAATCAAAACATCAAGTAGATATCGAATCTAAAATTAGGACATCTAATTTAGCTTAAAATAGCATCGTCGACCCATTGGCCACGCGCCACCGCAAGCGCCGCCGCCAATGGCAGTTTCAGGCGAATGGAAACCTAATTTTCCGACTAACTCTAAAAATTACCAAATTTTACAAAAAAACAAAGCTCAATGAGAGGGACAACTTTCATACCTAGGCTGAAGTCTAATACGGCTGGGAAACACCTCAAATCATCTTTGATTAGCCGAAAACCCAAAAATGAATGCTCTTCGATTCGGTTTTCCCGCTACACCGCCGCCCCCAAAATTGTTTGGGGTTTGTTCCTAGGCTCAGGATGAGTATTTTGGGGATGGTGGACAATCGTAACACATTAAAAAATGGCAGATCGCAGCCCTAAAACCCCCAGCTCCACCGTCGCGGTTCAACATGAATCGGGACCCAACTCCCGTCGATTTTGGGTGGAAATGGAAGAGGAGTTGATGCTGAGTTGCTTTTAGGTGGTGGGTGGCTGTGAATCGTTGGAAAAACCACTTGAAAATGTGTCAAAAAACATGGAAACCGTTGGGTCGAGGTGCGGGTCAAAAAGGGGATCCGATTCGGTGTTTTTCTCCTATCTCTCGTCCCCTCCTTTCCACATTTCTCTCTTCCTTCTCCAATCACAGCCACACATGTGGCACATCAGATTTGTTGAGCCTTCTATATATGGTCAAATGATCATTTTGTCCTCAACTTCGTTCGCTTATAACTCTTTAGTTATAACTCCAAATTACATTCTGTTTTGCGCTCATGCATCCATATCGAGACGTACTATCTGAATATGTAAAGAAATCTGGAAAGTCATGAAAAGATCAAATACGTCCATGAAGAATCTCATTTAATACAATAGGGGTAATTTCGTCCTTTTCAATTATCGAAAAAAAATACGCCGCAAATACAAACGCATTGAAACAACAAATAACAATATGAAATACGAAATACGAAATACGTAATTTTAAACAGTGAAATCCGGGGACGGGATTTCACATTTACACTTTTATGTTGTGGCTTTAATCTGACAGAGGAGAAGGGATGCGCAGCAAAGAGAGAGATATGTTTATAGGGTTGTGTTGAGGATTTGTTATTTCCCCTACGCAATGCCTTTATATATAGTAACAAGGGAGGGAATAATCTTTCTCCTCCAAGAAAAACAAGTCCTAAAAGGGAAGAATAACTATATCAAATCTAATTTAGGATTTACATAATCATACTTAAATACAAAGTTTATAACACTCCCCCTTGAGTGTGTAAATACTCAAGTAGATTTAGGGAACACACTAGTCTCAAACTAAAGTAGGAACTTGCATATGGAACCAAGTCTCACAAAAAAACCCTAAGGCTATGGAAAAACCCAAGTAGGGACAAAATACATGGTCTAAGGAAAAATGCGTGAGCAAATGCAAAGTCAAATGAAACATCTACGGGACGTCATTAGGGGTATGATCAACCTAAGGTGGGTGCCTCGTCAAAACCTCATTAGGTAGCAAAAACCAAGTAGAAAAAATGCTCCTAATCGTAGGAAAAAAGAGTGCATTAAGATCAAACAAGTATACTTCAAGATACTCCCCCTGAGTTTGACATAATTCCAAAAAGAACTAACAATGTTACAATTTAGAAAGTTTACGCATACCTATTCCTTGCACAAGCTTCTGAAATGTCACATTTGGTAGTGATTTGGGGAAGAGGTCGGCCAAATTGTCTTGTGAACGGATTTGCATGACTTCAATATTTTGATGCTCTTGTTGTTGATGTGAGAAGAAGAACTTTGTGTAATATGCTTGGTGTTGTCTCATTTGATGTAACGTTTCTTGAGTTATTCAATGCATGCTACGTTATCTTCATAAATCATCATCGGGACATCAACGACGAAGTAAAGATCGCAAAAGCTTCAAATATGGGTCATAACTGCTCTCAGCCAGAAGCATTCCCGAGTAGCTTCATGTAGGGCGAGAATTTCAGCATGGTTAGAAGAAGTGGCAACTAATTTTTGTTTAGTTGACCTCCAAGATATTGCGAAGCCTCTAACAGTAAAGAGATAACCCGTTTGAAAGCACACATTGTGTGAATCAGATAAGTATCATACGTCGGCATAACCAACAAGACGATTATCGACTAGAGATAAAGGGGTGCAGCATCACTTGAGGATCCATAGGGATAGAACAAGCCCAAATTCGTAGTACCCTTAAGGTAACAAAAGATGTATTTAACACCAATCTAGTGTCTGCGTGTCAGTGCATTACTATAACTTTCCAAAATATTAATAGTGAATGAGATGTTGGGTCTAGTGCATTGAGCTAAGTATAATAAAGCGCCTATCGCACTTAGATAAGGAACTTCGGGCTCTAAAATCTCTTCATCATCTTCCTTCAAGAAGGGATCTCGTTTTGCATCTAGCGATCAAATAACCATAGGAGTACATGAAGGCTTCGTTTTATCCTCATTAAAGCGACGCAACACCTTTTGGGTGTAGTTCGATGGATGTACTAAGATTTCATCTGAATAGTGCTTTATCTTAAGATCGAGACAGTATCAAGTCTTTCATAGATCTTTCATCTCAAATTTTGACTTAAGTTGCATGGCAGTTCTAGTGAGCTCTTCAAGAGTTCCGATGAGGTTCATGTCATCAACATAAACTGCAACAATCGCAAAACCAGAATGTGACTTCTTAATGAGCACACAAAGGGCATAGTTCATTGTCCATATATCCCTGACTAGTCAAATACTCACTCAGATGACTATATCACATTCTTCTAGATTGTTTCAGATCGTATAGTGAACACCTCAGCCGAATTGAGAATGTGTTCCGAGGTTTTGAAATATTTGATCCAGTCAATGTAAGTCATTCGAGAACTTTCATATATATATATATATATATATATATATATTTCTTTATCAAGATCCCCATAGAGATATGCAATTACTACGTCCATTAGTTGCATACTCAGTTTTTCATAAAATACCAAACTGATAAGGTAGCGAAAAGTAATCACATTCATAACGGGTGAATAAGTTTCGTCATAGTCAATCCTGGGGGCGTTGTGAAAAGCCTTACGCAACAAGACGAGCTTTGTAATGCACCATTTCATTTTTCTCATTACGCTTCTGAACGAAAACCCACTTGTAGCCAACGACCTTCACCGGAGGAGTATGAGCTATAGGTCCAAACACTTTACGTTTCGCAAGCGAATCAAGTTCACTTAGATTTCTTGCTTCAAGTTTAACCAATCAATTCTACGTCTTCATTCATCAACAGAACAAGCATCAATGGGCATCACTCAACATGATCTCAGTAGCTACTGCATATGCTAATGCATAATCGATGATCATCTCATTTCTACACCAAACATTATCCAAGCTAGCATAATGGACTGAAATCTCTCAATTCTCAGGAAGTGGCTTTGTTAATTTAATGACGCTCTGTAATCTAGAATTTCCTCATGAGTTGGATAGAATGAATAGGTGACGGTTGGGTTCACGGTAGGCTCAACAGAGGCCAGTGTCGTGGGGTTCCTTTTTCGGCAGTGTTAATCCTTTGAACCAAGTGGTCTGCCACTCTTTTGTGTAGAGTTAGAGGATTAGCTAGTCGCCAATGTACGTGGATCGGCCAAAGTGGCGTCTCGGGCCTCCAGGAGGAAGTTCGTTGTATATTTGGTACATCTATCTTGTAGGCACATTCGCAATTGGAATATGTGATCTTATCACTCGTGCTAAATCGGTGAAAGCAACTGGTATGCTATGGGTTACGTTTTGAAGATTTAATATACGCTGCACTTCAGTTTCAGATTGAGCGGTGCGGGGATCTAAATGAGACAAAGTGGGAGTCGTCCACGATAATTTGTGTCATTATTCAGGAATGGTGACGTTTTTATCTCTCCCTAACAATAGAAAATTTGTCTCATAGAAGTGACAATCCACGAAACAAATGATAAGCAGATCGCCCGTTAAAGGTTCTTAGTAACGAATAATTGAAGTATAAGCATATATTCTCATTCTTCGTTGAGGCCTCATTTTTGTACATAAGGGCGGCAAAATCAGAACATAGACCACATAACAAAAAACACGTAGATGCGATATGTCGGGTTTGTATCTGATAACCAACTGAAGAGTGATATATGGTTGGGTCGCAACAGGCCTCAGGTGGACCAACATGGTTACGTGTAATATTGTATGGCCCTAAGCAGCAATTGGGAGCTTAGTACGTATGACCAACGATCGAGCAATCATTTTTAAGAGCTTAATGAATGTTTATGCCAGGCCGTTCTAGGTGTGAACATTGGGTACTGGATGTTCAAATTCAACCCTAACTGACGTGCAATAGTCATCAAAAGTTTTAAACGTGAACTTTCCAGCATTATCCAATCGAATAGATTTGATCGAATAATTAGGGTGGTGAGCCTTGAGCTTGATAACTTGAGCCAACAGTTTAGAGAATCCAGCATTCCTTGTGGAAACCAAGCGAATGTGTAACCAATGTGTGGAAACGTCAACCAAAACCATAAAATATCTAAATGGTTCGCATGGAGGGTGAATCGGTCCATAAATGTCCCCTTGAATCCTTTGTAGAAAAATATAAGGATTCGAATGAATCTTGTCATAAGAAGGCTTAATAATAAGCTTTCCCATGGAGTAGGTTTAGCATGCAATTCCTTGAATCGAACCTAAACTTCAGGTTAAAGGATACCTATGTGAAGATTTGAGGATATGACGCATCACTGTTCGTCCAGGGTGTCCTAGACGATCATGCCAAAGTGTAATTTTGTGTGCGGTCCCTGAGGTAGGGTAGGCCACATAGTGGCTCTCTATAGGGCTTATGGTTATAGTATATAGACCATTCAGGATACACTTCATCTTTTCTAGAATACGCTTCTGGCCATATTCATAGGAAGTGATGCATAAAAATTCAACTCCATTTTCTACATAGGTTTCAGTGTGGTAATAATTATCTTTAATGTCCTTGAAACTCAACAACGTTCTTCTAGAACGTGGAGAATAAAGTGCATTTTCAATGGTCAAGATTGTACAATTGGACAACATTATATGTGCCTTACCGTATCTTTCTATCAGGTTGGATGTGCCTGAAAGGGTTGTTAACAATACATTCTTAGGTACGAAGTTAGTGAAATAGATGCGTTCACACAAAACGGTGTGCATGGTTTCACTATCTATCAGACAACTAACTTTCCCACTAATCATATCTAAAAATAAAAGTTAATTTAAATCGGTCACATCAATAAAAGTTCTAAAAAACAAATATCCATTCAAAATAAGTATTCAAGGATGGTAATTAATTAAAACTTAATATCCAAAAACAAATCACCAACAAATAATTCCAAACATAAAAGAAAATTGTTCAAACTTAAACAAAAAAAAAAAAAAAAAAAAAATTAATTAAAAAAAAGAGGGTTCGGCCACTAGGTGGAAGTCGACCCTATTATTCTAAAATGCAACTAAAAAAAGTTCATGTCTAAGATTCTAATCTTCCATAGGGTTAATAGACTCTTAAAAGTCATAAACCTCCGTCTTGGTACTCTTTGGTTCATCCACTTGTATAAAGTTTGATTCAAATTTCTTACGACGAAAATGATATTCAGCTACAACCTTCTGGGGAGCACGGCAAGCACCGGACCAATGGTCCTTTGAACCATAGTGGTAACACATGTTCGCATCCATGGTGTCATGTGCTTTGCCTTTATTCTTGAAGTTTGGGACCTTGAGAGCGAGGTTAGGGCACTTTTGGGCTTGGTTTTCTCCCTTAGATGGGCCTTGGTTCTGTTGACCTTGACGGGGTAGATTATGGCCACCCCTACCACGTCTATGTTGGCATTTTGGGCGTTTTCGAGCTTAATGATTTTTCATCAACAATTGATTTTTCTTTTCAACAAAAAATAGAATATAGATCAAATCCGAAAACTTAGTCCGAAAACTTAGTGAACTTATGAGTCCTATATTGTTGTTACAAGACAATATTGGTAACAGAGAAGGTCGAATAGGTTTTTTCCAAAAGATCCTCTTTGATCAAGTTCTCTTTACAGAACTTGAGAAGTGATCGGATTCGACAAAATTCAGAATTATATTCATTCATAGACTTAAAGTCTTGGAAGCGCAGATGCTGCCAGTCATGTCTTGTTTTAGCAAGAAGATGTCATTTTGGTGATCAAAACGATCAGCCAAAGCGACCCAAAATGCTCGTGGTTCTTCCTTAGCAGGGTACTCGGTTTGCAGTGCATCATGAATGTGTCTTCAAATGAAGATCATGGCAATGCTTTCTCAACTTCGCTAATCGGATTGTCTGCCTCATCTTCAATGGCGGGACTTAAATTCTTCGTGGTGATGTGGAGTTTCACGTCGTGGACCCACTTAAGGTAGTTTCTTCCAGAGTCTTCTAAAGCGGTGAAGTCGAGTTTGTTTAAATTTGAAATGTTCTTATCACAAACTAAATGAACAAGAATATGGTTGGTGTAATGGAAAAAAAATAAATTTATTCACATAGAAGTAGAAGATTCAAATTATAGGACATATATCACTGTCATCTAAATACGGAGCGTTTAGAATTTCGTCAAATTATAAGACGTATATCACTGT